>NC_080729.1:19428933-19611433 GCF_019097595.1 Hemibagrus wyckioides | reverse complement strand
GAGAGAGTGTGTAAGTGTGTGTGTGTGAGAGAGAGAGAGAGAGTGTATGTGTGTTTGAGAGAGAGAGACTGAGTGTATGTGTGTTTGAGAGAGAGAGAGAGTGTGTAAGTGCGTGTGTGTGTGTGAGAGAGAGAGACTGATTGTATGTGTGTGTGAGAGAGAGAGACTGATTGTATGTGTGTGTGTGTGAGTGTGTGTGAGAGAGAGAGAGAGAGAGAGAGAGAGAGTGTGTAAGTGCGTGTGTGTGTGTGAGAGAGAGAGACTGAGTGTATGTGTGTGTGAGTGTGTGTGAGAGAGAGAGAGAGAGAGTGTGTAAGTGCGTGTGTGAGAGAGAGAGACTGAGTGTATGTGTGTGTGAGAGAGAGAGAGAGAGTGTGTAAGTGCGTGTGTGTGTGTGAGAGAGAGAGACTGATTGTATGTGTGTGTGTGTGTGAGTGTGTGTGAGAGAGAGAGAGAGAGAGAGTGTGTAAGTGCGTGTGTGTTTGTGAATGAAACCTTCACCTCTTCTCTCTTTAAGATGAGTGTATTAGCGCTGCACGTGTCTCATGCTGTACTCACGTTCTCGTTTTGGAAAGTGTGCAGGAAGTTCCCTCCTAGGTCACTGTCGTCCCGTGGCGTCCCGGGCGCGTTACTCAGACTGCTCAGGTTATTGGGAGAATTCTGCAGGTGAGAGGAAGGAAGAGGCGTGTCCTGGGTTATTTAATGAATAAATTGTGCTGGATGAGGAATAAAGCACTAAGAGGACGTGCAGCTGTAGGAAAATAATCAACGGTCCGGGTGATGAAGCCGAGTCTGCTTCATCACGTCACTCTGTGCTAGATTATTTTCCTACTGGAGCACGATACGGCTGTGTGTTTACCTTCGGGAGTCCGTCTATATCTCCTGAGCCTGGAGAAATAATAATAAAAAAATAACACTTCAATAAAATAACGCTCTGTATTTATTATCAGAGATTTCTCACATTAACGAGTGATTTTTACCTAACGAGCCGTTCATGTGGTGAGGCTCCATCCCTCCCATGGGGCCGTCTGGACCTAGCGGGAACTGAAGACGCGGGAAAAACACAGCGTAAATGCGAGGAGGAAGGTTTTATATTTTGTTTTTTTAATCATTTTTGTGAGGATTAGAGTTAAAACGTTACTCACGCTGGACCTGTTCCCTCCTGGTGGCACTGAGTTGATCATTGTGTAGAGATTATCACCAGAATTAGTCGAATCTGAGAAATAACATGAAACAGGTTGTAATGACGCATATTGAGGTGTGTGTATGTCTGTGTCTGTGTGTCAGCATCAACTTCATTGTTACACTTGCGGTGTCGGATCAAATACACTATATTGGCAAAAGTTTTGGGACGTCTGCCTTTACATGCACATGAATGTAATATGGAGTTGTCCCGCCCCTTGCAGCTATAACAGCTTCAAATCTTCTGGGAAGGCTTTCCACAAGGTTTAGGAGTGTGTTTATGGGAATTTTTGACCATTCCACTAGAAGCACATTTGTGAGGCCTGGCTTCCCCAAACTGTTCCCACAAAGAGCATGAAATTGTTAACTGAGTTCCTTTCACTGGAACTAAGGGGCCGAAAAACAACACCTGAATTCAATGATTTGGAGGGGTGTCCCAAAACGTTTGGTAATATAGTGTACATGGGTTCAGCGATCTGCTGACATGTTAACATCACCTCTGAAATGTGACTGTTGTACACCAGTAAATGTTGTGATTGCATAAGTCTTCACAGTTAGACAGTTTTACCTGCTGGACTTGGCATGATGGGAGTTCCTGGTGGACAGCCTCCTCCTGAGCCTCCTGGTGGACCCTGAGCCAGAAACAAACAATGGTGAACATCACAGTGAACAGTCTGGCTGAATGTAAAGCGCTCAGAGTTCCTCTGACCCTCGTATGGAATAAATCCATTAAAATACGTTTCCTGTTTCGGTTCCTGTAGTTAATTTCTGTATCACTAACAACGTCTGAGATGATCACCAAGATGCACGAGGCTCACAGTCTACACCATCTTCCACAAAAAAACCCCACACCTGAGCATGGTCTATCGTGTGACTTTTTTGAACAAAGGAAACTGTTCGTGTCACATCTCCCTTTCTACAGCACTTGGTTTTTCTATCAGATAGGTGATCCTGTCACATCTTCCGTCCATCGAGGGAGCCTGTACGGGTCGGCTGAGCCGGTTAAAAGTTCATTTTTTCAAATAACATTGGACAGTGAGTGACCTAACATAGTCAGATAAACTGGAATTTTGACCAGGTCATTGTTTAAAAACAAACTAACAAAACTTGATAACTAGCGCCTGTAAAGCGGTCAGGGAAATCTTTCTGCCTCCACCTAAGCTCCACCCACAAAAGAACCTCACAATATTTACTAACAGAAAAAGGGTCTATAGTGCAAAACATTTGCTATTTTCTTTTTCTGTTCCTAAAGATCATCAGGGTGTGAGAGATGATGAATCATTTCTTATAGAAACATTTTTGTTTAAATCTGATGGATGATAAACTGGATTCAGGAATCCGAGAGCAGGCGAGTTTGACTTCGTCTTGGACACGCTGGCTCTCAAAAATGATTCTGTTAATGGAAATCACACGTTTAAAGCATCCAGCTTTAAAATCCCCAAACTAAAGCAGGGAGAAGTGTCTAACTTTATAACTGTAGGATGGAGGATGGGGTGTGAGCTCAATTCACATTTACGATCCTCTTCTTCACCAACCCTTTGATGTCCCTTTGATGTTTTATCTGATTCTGTCCATTCTTTTCCTCGGACTTGTTCCCTCCCCTGAAGTGAAGTAAATCTTCCTTTTCCTGTCTGCTTTCCTTTGCTGCTTTGCCAAGACTTCTTTTATTTTGTCAGCAAGTTTCACAACCGAGACAAAATATCTTACCACATATGTGCCCGGAGATGAGGAGGAATACGGGATCTGTGAAAACATCATCAGTCCGTTTTTAAACCTTTTAATGAAGCAGGGATCAAAGTGTATGTGAGATTTTTATCTGGGACGTTTACCGTGTTGGTGTTATTGGGATTTGGCCACGGTCGACCGGTTCCTGGTCCCCTGAGTGACAAAATAACAGCAAGTGTAAAAGTCATTTCCTTTCTGGTTTCTACAGCAACAGCACATTCGCACGATGCACTGATCCTAAATCCTAAACCAGCACTTCTTTGTTGATCTTCACAATGCAATAAAATCATGAATGTTTGTTCATCTGCCAGAAGTAAAAAACTGTTGTAATTCGGTGGCTAATGAATAATTCATGAGTGTATTTGAATATTAAATATTTTAAGTAAGAGTGATTTCTGATACTTTTTTGATGGTGTATAAAAGCTTACATGTTGACTCCAGGCATGTTGGGGCCCATTGAGTTCGGAGGTCTCATCCCACCACCGTAGTTCTGCAACGATAACCAGGGATCGGACTGGACAGAGAGAGAGAGAGAGAAAGAGAGAAAATGAGAAAGAGAAAGAGAGAAAATGAGAAAAAGAAAGAGAGAAAATGAGAAAGAGAATGAGAACAAGAGAGAGATAATGAGAGAGAGAATGAGAATGAGAAAGATAAAGGTGGAGAATGAGAGAGAAAGAGGCAGAGAGAGAGAGAACAAGAATTAGAAAGAGAGAATGAGAAGGAGAGAGAGGGAGAGAGGGGAAAGAGAGAACACATTTGTTTAGAGAAAACTGATTACAGTCCCTTCCTGACTCCAGTGCAGGTTTTCTGTCTGTTTCTGTCAGAGCAGATGCTTTGTGTATAAACTACTTCTTAATGTTAGTGATGAGATCCAGAGACCGACTGGACCTCAGTGTACAGGAAGTACAGGATTTAATAAAAAGCCTGACTGGTTTATGAGGGAGTTAATAAAGCATTAATAAAGGAAGGTGATTGTTGAGGGACGAACCTGTGGTCCGGGTCCCATGGGTGCCATCCCTCGGGGCATGTTCATCCTCTGCATGGGGCCCAGATTCGGATGTCCTGTACACAAACACCAGCAAACAGAAATGATGTGTGTGTGTGTGTATTTCCTGTCCATACGGTGGACGTATTTCCTGTTACCGACGAGGCTGAAGTGACGACAGCGACGTGGCATCGATTACACGTTTTATAACTAATTATAAACATATATATATATATATATATATATATCAGTGTATATCTGTAATATACACACATATACTGTATGTTAGATTAGACACAATTAGAATATCTTTTATATAATATTTTATATTCGTAAAGAAAGGAAAAGCCGGATCTTTGGGTACCTGGAGGTCGTGTGGGGTCTATTACATTCGGAGGTAAAGGCTGTCCCCCGGGAGGCTAGAGAGAGATGAAGAGAAAATTACAAAATGAGCTGGAATAACAGGGACTTTTTCCTTCTCTATATCAGATGACGAATAAAAAAATAAAAAATTCTCCGGCAGACCTGACCGACCTGGTTAGTCATCCTGATGGGCGGTCGAGGTCCTCCTGCGTAACGTGGGGACATGAACGGCTGCGGGGCGAAAAGACACGGAGAATAAATTTACTATTCATCACAGTAATCGTAATAATGATGATAAGAAGAAGAATGAGAAGAATGGGAAGTATTAAAGTTGAAAAAGTAAAGTAAATGAAATATTTTTCAATGGTGCTGTAGGAGCTTCACAAACAGAAGGAAGTACGAAAAAGACCCGGAGTAACAAATAAAGTCGTAGCATAAAGCTTAAGGAGAAGTTCACTTCCAGAACAAAAATCTACAGATCATTTCCTCACCTTCTGGTCATCCAAGATGTTCATGTCTTTCTGTCTTCAGTCGTAAAGAAAGGATGTTTTTAAGGAAGAAATTACAGGATTTATAGTGGACATTATATTTATAGTGGACTTCAATGGTGCTCGCGAGTTTGAGCTTCCATAATGCAGTTTAAATGCAGCTTCAAAGAGCTCTAACCCAGGAAGAAGGCTCTTATCAAGCCACACCATCGGTCACTTTCTTAGAAAAATAAAAAAGTGTATACTTTTAAAATAAAAGCTCGTCTAGCTAACTAGCTCTGGGATGCGCGTCCGCGACGCTACGTGCTACATAATCACGTCGAAAGGTCACGCGTGACGTAGGCAGAGCTACAGATCCACTGTTTACTAGTGTGGAGAAAGAGGAGCGCTCCGAAGTTGTTAGAACTGAGGGCATAGAGCCTTTATTATCGTCACACATACGTTTCAGCACAGTGGAATTCTTTTCTTCACATATCCCAGCTGAGGAAGTTGGGGTCAGTGCGCAGGGGCAGTTATAATACAGCACCCCTGGAGCAGAGAGGGTTAAGGGCTTTGCTCAATTGCCCAACAGCTTGAACCCCGATCGTCCGATCAACAACCCAGAGCCTTAACCACTGGAGCCACCACTGCCCCACCACTTGCATGTGGAATGACACAAAGTTCTATACCTTTGTGTTAGTTTTTTGTTTAAAATGCACTTTCTTGCTGTTTGCACATTCGCTTTGTAAACATCTGGATCTGTAGCTCCGCCTACGCCACACGTGACCTTTCGACGCGGTTACGTAGTACGTTCGTCACTGATGCGCATCCCAGAGCTAGTGCTAAACGAGTTTTGTGGTTAAAAAGTATACAATTTCTTTAATTTTTCGAAGAAAATGACCAATGGTGTGGCTAGATAAGAGCCTTCTCCCTGGGCTGGGAGTGTTTAGAGCTCTCTGAAGCTGCATTTAATCTGCATTATCAAACTTGTGACCACTGAAGTCCACTATATGGAGAAAAATCCTGAAATGTTTTCCTTAAAAAAAAAAAAACATCATTTCTTTACGACTGAAGACAGAAAGACATGAACATCTTGGATGACCAGGGGGTGAGGAGATTATCTGTAGATTTTTGTTCTGGAAGTGAACTTCTCCTTTAAATAAGCAAAAGACGGAATGCACGTGAACATGCTGGAATGTTGTGAAAAGGGAAACTGCGGTGTGTGTGTGTGTGTGTTTACCTGTCCGTGAGCTCCCATCATGTTAGCGTTAGGTGGAGGCTGTGAGTGAGGCGAAGCCTGGGAGCCGGTTGGACCCTGCAGCAGCAAAAGAGGAAGAGGAAGAGGAAGAAAAGAAGCTGGAAGTTACGGCAGAAACCGTGTTAGCGGCGATGCGAAGCACAAACCAACGTGGCGGATGAGTGGAGCAGGTCTGCGTTGTGAGAAGCAGAGATGTTGAGTAACTGATCTGTATCAGTAACTGTATCTGTATCAGAAATATGTATCAGAAGTATCAGAGCAGCTGATTGTATATTGGAGTAAAGGATCATGTATACTGGCTTGCGTAAGTATTCACCCCCCTCTGGCTAGCTTAATTAACGCTTTAATTAGGAGTCTAATTGAGAGTATACATCATTTATAGGAATCTACACAAGACATTGACATTTTTATTAGCGATACAAATATTTTAGCAGGTTGCAAAGGGGAACTGAGCGGTCGTCATGACAACTCAGAGGTGCTGAATATTATGTCATAATACAATCTGACTGCGTGTCAGTCGACTAAAGCAGGATTTAAAGTGCGCAAAAATCTCGGCAGTGAAGGACGTGAGCACTAGAGGGCAGTACCGGTGTTTCACTGCACTTAGGATCTTTAACTGGCCTTGTTTCATGTTTCACGGCGTGTCCACTGATGCATGGCTCCACACTGGGATAATGGGCTGTGCTTGGGTGGAACATACGGCGCTGGCTGCTAGTGTGTGTGTGTGTGTGTGTGTGTGTGTGTGATTCTATTATCAGGCTATAATGCCATCACCTTCTCTACAGAAGGTTTTTCTAATCCATCATCTATCATATCATATCCAGGAATATTTGCGATGATGCTTTGCTCCAAGTCCTCTGCCTTGTCTGACACCTAATCGTCTCTGTAAAGCAGGAAACAGGAAGTTATATGATGCTGCAGAGGCTTGGCAGTTGACACAAACACATTTGCGCGATTGCTGCGCGACTCTGCTCGCCTCTTACGGGCAGCGCGGTAATAGTAACCCTACTTTGCGAAGCGAGAGTGCTCCGACGGTGGCTGCCATTAGCGCCTAATGGTCGTAATCAAACTGACTCCCGGAGGACGCCGGGGGCTTGGCGGATAACCAGAGGCGGAGGCATAATGGCCCCTCTGTGTGTGCCGGCTCAAAACGGATGGCACGTGTGCGTGCATGTGTGTTTAGGAGTAAAGAGCAGGGAGGGGATGTACAGCTGATAGCCTGCTGTTTGGCTCTCTGAGACTGCAGGCTGATGGACACCGGTTATTAAAGGTGCAGGATAAAGGCTTACCTGGAAGAATCCGGGGGGCATAGGCCCGCCTGGCATGCCATCTCCGGGTGGCAGGTTGCCCAGAACAGGGCTCGGAGCTGCTGCTGCACTCTGTGGAGAGACAACAGACAGAATGTTTGAATCCGGTTGTGTAAATGAAAATGCAAATATATATATATATATATATGCATCAGTTTATATTATAATCATGGACACATTGATATTATTTTCTCATGATGGACATTAGATAAATTTACAACCAGCTAATTCCAGATTTCTTGTCTTTGGTGCATTAATTTAGTTCGGTTGTGTTTGACATTTAAATGTGAACCAAAATCTTATGCTGATTCATTCGATTTGTCTGATTCATTCGATTTGTCTGATTCATTCGACTTCCTTCTTATTCGTCTCGTGTTTATTTATACGTTAGAAGAAACTCTTACACTGTAGAATGTGAGGAAATGGACTGCTTTGTGTTAATTTAAAAACTGAACCAATTTATTTCCCAGAAGCTATAGAATCATTCATTAATATACTCAAACTTGATTCATTTGAATAATTTATTCATGTCATGGTTTATTCATACATTTGAAGGAATGCAGACCTATCACGTGGAATGTGCCAAAAAGATCAGGATTTTACTCCTTAAGAAATTGAATCATAATTTAACTCACTAAAGTAAGCAACAGAGTAAACATTACGGCAACAAAACTACACCGTGTTCAAAATAATCTCTAAATACTTCCTGACTGTAGTGTTGAAAACATTTAGAACCGCACACAGACTGAGCCGAACTCCACCAGACAGATGATTCATATGATTGATTTGATTCGTTTGATTAATTTAATTCAGTTGATTCATTTGATTTGACTCAGCTGACTCATTTGATTCATTTGTTTAATTTAATTCAGTTGATTTACTTGATTCGTTGATTTATTTGTCTCAGATGACTTATTTGATTCATTTGTTTAATTTAATTCAGTAAATGTACTTCATTCATTTGACTTATTTGACTCAGTTTACTCATTTGATTAATTTGTTTAATTTAATTCAGTTGATTTAATCGAATCATTTGATTTAGTTGATTCAGTCGATTCATTTTATTTATTTGACTCAGTTGACTTATTTGTTTAATTTATTTCAGTTGACTTACTCGATTCATTTGATTTAGTTGACTCATTTGTTTAATTTAATTCAGTTGATTTACTTGATTCATTTGATTTATTTGACTCAGTTGACTCATTTGCTTAATTTAATTCAGTTAATTTACTGATTCATTTGACTCAGTTGACTCATTTGTTTATTTTAATTCAGTTAATTTACTTGATTCATTTGATTTAATTGACTCATTTGATTCATTTGTTTAATTTAATTCAGTTGATTTACTGATTCATTTCATTTAGTTGATTCATTTGACTCATTTGATTCATTACTTGATTCATTTGATTTAGTTGATCTAATCGATTATTTAATTTGATTCATTTGATTTCATTGATTCAGTCAATTCATTTGACTCATTTGTTTAATTTAATTCAGTTGAGTTACTTGATTCGATTTAGTTCATTCAGATGAATCGTTTGATTCCAGTCTCACGTCTATTTACTTATATGATGGAATACAGGATTGCAATTAAAAAACAAACAAAAAAACACCACATGAATCAATCGGCACATTTCCAAATTGTCCGATGACGTGCCGGTGTTGGCTTGTTTTCCAAACAGTCCTGTTGTCTAACTGTAAAAATATAAGCGTCAGCAAAATCAATAGCGGAAATGTGCGCTCGCAGGCTCATCGGAGACCTCTCGTCTTATTAACGAGAGGCGATTTTTATTTATTTTTTTTCCAGGCCTCTAATCAATCAAAGCCAATTACGGTGAACGTCGCTTAGGATTATGGGCAGCTTTTCTGACAGCGCTGGATGTTTTCGTGCAAGGCCAGCATTTCAGATGCTGATGATCGCTCTCTGATTCTATTAACGTGTCTGCCGTGGAGATGAAGGGTGTGTGTTGTATCTAACATCTGCCACTCCTGCAGTTATGAATCAGACTAGAGATGGGTTTTTTTCTTTCTTAAATTGCGTAGCAAAACACGACCATCGGAAACCACCGGTAACGTGATCGGATTACAGGAAGCAGCAGAAGTACAGTAGAGTCTCTCAGTAGTGCAAGCAGAGATGCAGAGCTGCTGGTATTTTTCTTTTTCTTATCATCTCTGTGGATCAAGACTGAATCTGCAGCATGCATGCTCTTCCGAGAGCGCTTTAACGTCAGTACTAAAACCCCTCAGCGCTCGGATTGCGTCACTGTGTGTGTTCTCTGTGGGCAGGAGAGTTCCTTCCACTTGCTCTCTACATATTAATCATCAGTGACATGCATGTTTACATGAAGCTACAACGGCAGCTACGAGTGCAGCTCCGGCACATAGCTAAAGAAGTTTATTTATTTTTTGGCTCGCTGACATTCCTGCAACCTTCAGCTTCACCCACCTTTATATAAAAGCACTGACTCGTAAACTATTCCTAAGAAGGTATTTTATCCCCAAAATGTGACGAACAGATAATAATAAAAAAATAGGTATAATTTCTGTAATTAATGTCGATTTTATTCATCGATAACTCAATTATACAATTACACACCAATTTAACGAACGTTTTATTAAACTCAGGTGTTTAATATTAATGACTATAAAGAATGCATAATTTTAGATAAATAAAACCTATAGGAAGAGGAGGAGTGTGTGTGTATGTGTGTGTGTGTGTGTGTTGGGGGGGTTTGGGGTG
This sequence comes from Hemibagrus wyckioides, assembly GCF_019097595.1. Classification (NCBI taxonomy): domain Eukaryota; kingdom Metazoa; phylum Chordata; class Actinopteri; order Siluriformes; family Bagridae; genus Hemibagrus; species Hemibagrus wyckioides. The sequence continues at coordinate 19,601,406 of NC_080729.1, read as the reverse complement.
AGCCGTTTGCCTTTTATGGAGGTCTGTGGGCGGGGTTAAATGTAAAGTTTATAGTCATATGAGCATGATAACAGTGAAAATCTTTTGCAGGAATTTTTTGCTTCAGATGCTACGATCAGGTTGTGTTTATAAAGAGAAGGAAGGAAAACACATAAGAAAAAAAAATAGCATAGCTCAGATCTCGGGGGGATATTTGCTGCATCCAAGAGTTTAATCTCCTGCGCTGGCTCGAGCCGGAGCTCCGTCCCGCACCCTGGGTATAAAATCTGATTAGAACAAAGGTCAGGATTTACGGGACTTATAGCAGGTCGAGAAGCGTCTTAAAACTCCAATCCTTCTAAGAGCTTCATCTCGTTAAGGCTGCCTCTCTTATCGGGAGGGAGAAGGTGATAATGCGGCATGGAGCTAACAACTGAAGCAAGCTGTCACTTCGCCCCGTATTGGATTCAGGTAGGGGACGTGGCTTAAAGTGGGAAGGCGGAGCTGTACATTATTAGCGATACAGTGAGAATGATGCTACGGTCTCAGTCTTTTTCATTGCTCTTTCTCTCCTAAACTCCTACTTGTACACTCGTATATTACGTGAAGTCGTGTTTATAAACTCACACACAGTTTAAGCTTTTTTCATCTGAAAAGGCAGGTGATGGCGTAGGTGTTCGAGGAGAGTTCAGGGCTGTGTGCAGAACCACAGTGTGCATGAACTAGTGAACTGTTATCTAGTAACCAGAAGGGGGTGGTGGTAGCTCAAGTGGTTAAGGCTCTGGGTCGGTGACCGGAAGATCGGGGTCCAAGCCCCAGCACCATCTAGCTGCTAGCGTTGGGCCCTTGAGCAAGGCCCCCAACCCACCCAGCTCCAGGGGCACTGCATCATGGTTGTGCTCTGACCTTAACCACCAAGGATGAGATATGTGAGAAAGAAAGAATTTCACTGTGCAGTAATGTATGTGTGACAAATAAAGTTAACTTAATCGCGTATGAAAATCTTTCAGGCGTGATGACGGAAGACGTATCCCAGTGTAAATAACGTTAGCTATAATGAGCTCTAATTAATCAAATTTGTACTGGATGTCGGATTGAGGAACGAATTGTTTAGGATTCGTCTGAGATGTTAAAGCCGCCGTTTCTGTAATCCAGCGAGCTCAGGACAGAAGTCAGAGCGAACCCACAGGCTATTAGCAAGCAGTTTAGTAAGTTGCTGTTATTTGGACCGGATTAGAAGAAGAATAACATTTACACGCGAGTTCTTTAAACGCTAGCAGAGTTTAATCCTCTGGCGGTGTTGAATGAGGCCAGAGGGACATATTTTGGAGGCCGTCGTAATCCTCTTTGTGTCCAAGCGATGCAAACAGGAGAATATGAGCAAGATTAGGTCGGTCTGAAAGAGTAACAGGATAAAAAGTCAACACAGTGGGGATAAATCCTCTGTTAACTCCCGCCGGAGCGGTTCTGACCCGGATCTAGATGGACTCAGCAGGGACGAGGGGCTCCCTGAGACCGACGGTAGAATGAGCCGTGGTGTAAAGAGCAGGAAAAGGAGGAGGAACCGATGGAGGACATTTTCATAAGAAAAGGAGATCTCCTGATAAAAGAGGGACCGCGGGTTTGCTGCACGGCCCGAGGCTTTACATGGGTTTCTAAATAAAGAGGAACATCTGCTTAACAATCAGAACGACTCAGCACCCTTCTGACAGGGTGTAAAAAAAAAAAAACCCTAATGACTGTAAAGAAATTTAATTCATTTATTCCCAGGATGTGGCTCTTTATGCTCTTTAATGCATCAAGACTTTTTTTTGTCCCTTCTTCCTAAAGTCTACATTATCATTGTTTTTCCCTGCTTACTGCTTTTAGGTAGGGAATAAAACACTGGGGTTGTGCTGTTACAGGAAACTCATCAACAACAGAATGGTGTGATAAAGAGAGAGAGAGAGTGTGTTACTGCGTGGAAGTTGATTAGTTTCCAATAACAGCGTGTTTTATTCCTCTTACAACTCAGCAACTTGTACAAATCCTTATTTATTACTCACGTTCATCCTGTTGTACTTTTTATCCTATTATAGTTACGTTTAACGTCATGTCCTCAAAAACAATTTTTTCCATCTCTTGAAACGAATAACCTGCAGTTTGTCGTTTTACTGAGAGACAGCAAAAAGCGTAAACTCCTTTCCTTTACCATTTCAGCTTTACCTCTGTCACTGGAGACTCCTTAATAAATGCTAATCAGTCTCATTTACCTTATGAGCAAAATATTATATTGTGATACTAGAAGACATTTTTATGGAACCCAACACGTAGCATGATTTATAGTTTTGCCAAAAAATCTGCAAGCAGAATTTAATGTTTACAGAAAGGAGGAGGAATTTTTCTGATTTTAAAGATGCAAATAGTTAAAAAAAGCTTTAACATTAAAACAAGTTCGAAAAAGATATGATAACACACACAGGAAAGCATCTTCATCATGATATCGATATTATCTCGTCCCATTGCCCAGCCCTAATATCGGTTACTTTCTTTAATTCTTTTTTAAAATCAAAAAACTTTTATTGTTTTTCCCGTGAACACGACAGAGGAGCTCAGGCATTAGCTACGCTGTTTACACCGGCTCGTCAAGCTCTCTTATCTGACTCCCTTTAAAAACCTGTATATTGCCTCTAAAGGCAATCCCCAGACTTTCTTTACAAAAGAAGAGCGATTGAGATGAAGCAGCGTATCTGCATGAGAATACGGAGCAGATCCTCACAATAAACCCCCTGGAGAACCTCCGCCTCACAAAACACAAGTCTGGTGTTATCAGCTTGTAAAGTCTCCCGGAGAACAGCAGGAGTAAAAAGCCTCCATCCTTCTTTGGGGGGAAAAACACGACTCTCTCTCGCTTCCTGAATCAATCACTCTTATCAGACCATCACAAACCCCTATGGAGTGAGGAAGAGCGAGATCATGGCCCAGGGCCACTCGGCACCACCAGAAACAGTCTAAACAAGTCAGCCAGCCTCCATTTCCTGCTTGGGCCGTGCCCACGGTCTGTGGTTTACCAGCTCGAATTAGACGCCTCTGCTCTCACTGAGAATGCTGCCAGCCGAGAGGAGCAGATCGTAGTCCCGTATTTATCTCTCTGGACTGGTTACGTTAGTGATGTTCTCATTCGTTTGCTTCCTTCGATCTGAGAAAATGTTAAGTGAAATACGTAAAAGTGGCTGTCCTGAGGTCAGGAAATGGAAACGGGGCAGAAAGTAGCACAGAGGACAAGAAAGAGAGAGACGGAGAGAAGGAAATGAAAAATGCCAGAGCTAAACAGAGAGATAGACAGAAATAGAGAGAGAGAGAGAGAGAGAGAGCGAGAGAGAGGGAGAGAGAGAGAGTGCTATTCATCCAGACTCTTATATCCCTCCGTCCACTGCTCATCTTCTTGCGTCCTGATGAGATCCAGCTGCAGACGGCTACAAAACTCACTTCACCTTGCGACAAGATTAAACGAAGATCCTGAACGAGTGCTGACCTCAAAAACAAAAACAACAACACAGCGTATGCACCTGGTGCAAGCCAAATAATATATTCACCTCATCCCCGCTGATAGAGTCACAGCAGGTGTGCTAGTGTGAAGAACTACCTGAGAGAGATATCAGTGAAAGGGGTGTGGCCTAGGTGTCTGTTAATCATAATAGAGGAGGTGTGGCCTCCAGCCATCTGTCATGGTAAAGGAGATGTGGCCTTTTGTCTATCAGTGACAGTAAAGGAGGCATGGCCTGTCTGTCCTTTATTACAGTAAAAGAGGTGTGGCCTCTGTGTCCATAAGACCCACTAAAGGAGGCGCCGTCTGCTGTCCATCAGTCACTGTAAAGGAGGCGTGGCTTCTGTGTTCATCAGCCCCATTAAAGGAAGCGTGACCTCTGTGTTTGCCAGTCCCATTAAAAGGAGGCGTGGCCTCTGTATTCATCAGCACCATTAAAGGAAACGTAGCCTCTGTGTTCATCAGCACCATTAAAGGAGGCGTGGCCTCTATGTTCATCAGCCCCATTAAAGGAGGCGTGGCCTCTATGTTAATCAGCATCATTAAAGGAAACGTGGCCTCTGTGTTCATCAGCCCCATTAAAGGAGGCGTGGCCTCTATGTTAATCAGCACCATTAAAGGAGGCGTGGCCTCTGTGTTCATCAGCCCCGGTAAAGGAGGCATGGCCTTTGTGTCCATCAGTCACAGTAAAGGAGGCGTGGCCTCTGTGTTCATCAGGCCCATTAAAGGAGGCGTACCCTCCGTGTTCGTTAGCCACATTAAAGGAGGCGTGGCCTCATTGCTCATCAGACCCATTAAAGGAGGCGTGGCCTCTATGTTAATCAGCCTCATTAAAGGAGGCATGGCCTCTGTGCTCATCAGCCCCATTAAAGGAGGCATGGCCTCTATGTTAATCAGCCTCAATAAGGAGGCATGGCCTCTGTGCTCATCAGCCCCATTAAAGGAGGCGTGGCCTCTATGTTAATCAGCCTCAATAAGGAGGCATGGCCTCTGTGCTCATCAGACCCATTAAAGGAGGCATGGCCTCTATGTTAATCAGCCTCAATAAGGAGGCATGGCCTCTGTGCTCATCAGACCCATTAAAGGAGGAGTGGCCTCGGTGTCCATCAGTCACAGTAAAGGAGGCGTGGCCTCTGTGTTCAGCGCCATTAAAGTAGGCGTGACCTCCTGTGTTAAAGCTGACACACTTTATTGATGCTGCATTACATCATATCACTGCGAAACAGCTGCAAAGCGATTTTTTTCACATTAAGTTCTTTAACGTGTCTTTTGTGAGCATTTGAGAGATCGTCTCATAAGGACAGACACACATTACAGAGCAGCGTAAAAAAGACGGCTTTGGATGCAGCCGCTATCGAAGCATGTCGTGGAAAATGAGAAAATAAACTGCACCCCATTGTGTCATTAAAGCATTCGATATCATTTCTGGTGATGAGTCCGCGAGCAGGCTTTACCGAGCGAGCACTCATTTAGCAGCCAGAATAGGCCTGCTGTGTCTCCACCGTCTCCCTCGGGGGACAGGTGTTATTGGTTTGCTTATTTACACGTTTACTTTGCACATGGTAAAAAGAGGAGGGGGGGCGGAGGGTGTGCAAATGTGGAGTGAGGGATCACACTCGTCCATCTCCATAGAGCTAGTGGATGAGTGCCATCTGCCTGGTAACAAAGTCCTTCTCCTGACGCCATCTCCATGTGTGACATCAGGCAGGATGAGAGTCCGGGGGTTAAAGGATGAGCGAATAATGGACACACGACTAGAGTGTGAGGAGAGAGAGAGAGAGAGAGGATGTGGAAATGGAGGGATGAGGGGGTGTGTGAGACGGTGGACAGAGAGATAATAAGGTGAGAATGTGAGTGAAATAAAGACAGAGAGAGAGAGAGAGAGGGAATAAAAAGACAAGTGTGTGTGTGTGTGTGTTTAGCCAATACAAATGGGCTGCTGTTTGTCAAGCCAATAAAGTAGCTTGAAAACAATTGATAAGGGGAGGAAGAGTGTGTGTGTGTGTGTGTGTGGTATAAAGACAGGTCTCCGGGTGGTCCCTCCTCTGGTCAGCTGCTAAAGATGGAGCTGCCATCGATTTCCATGGTGCTGTGTTAATGATTGACAGAAGTGGAGACGGGAATCGGAGTCGTACAAAAACGCAGGGTGAGAGGTCAGAGGTTGGGACCTGACAAGGCTGAGTTTAAGAAGAGGACGACCTGACCACATCATTAAAATCGGCGACTACAATGAGGTTAATAACGATCGGCTTGTTGCCGGAAAACGCCGGGGTGGTGTAGACGTCAAGAAATACAGAGGATTGACACTGTGCACTTTGCTGAAGCTTCACACACACACGCACATACACACGGACGCACACACACACACGCACACACGAATCATGGAACAGATTGGCGAACAAGACCCAAAAAGCATTAGTGTCAACAGTTCGATTATTCCATTGTTTTGCTGTAAAGTGATACACTGGAAGTCTAACGGCTCCTGACAGCTGGTCCTGAGAGACGAAGGAGGAGCAGAGCGAGAGAAAAAAAAAAACTTCAAACAAGAAGCTTTCTCTCCATCTGCTGCCTCCTCCACTGGCTTCCCCTGCTATTTCCTCAGCACTCTGTCTCATCCCTCTTTCTCTCTCTCTCTCTCCATCTCCCATCTCTCTCTCTCTCTCCCTCCAGCTGAAAGGGCTGTCTGTCATCTCGGCTCGTGCTTCTTCAGAACCGTGACTCATCTCACGCTTGGCACTCGTTGTGGAATTGCTCGGGTTCACGGGAACCGTGCGGCTTCCTGTCTACCAGAGGATCGCCGTGAACGGATACGAGATGTAGTGGAAACATCGCACGAGACCGAACTCTCAGGAAACAAACGAAAACTAGTAATGACGCTATTTGTAATTGTTTACTGATTCACCCAATTCCAGTCTCCAGTGTCTGTAGAAACATGGCTTATTACTGAGAATACTTTAAAATGTCCATCTGTCCACTCTCTGGAAGTACGTTCTGCCCAAACCCCATAGCAGCGCTCATTTCTGAAGAAAAAAGAAAGCTACTATTTAATATTAGCATGTTTTTTTGTCGATAAAAAGCATGTACCCGTGTTTCTCTTTCCACATAAATAATTCAAACGGAAATGGTCTGAGGTTCAGGGCAAACATCTGAACCGAGAGCTCTTTTTCTATTTTCAGAAACCCTTGTGTGTGAAGAGACTCTTAAGGGCTCGCGGACCGCCCGAGCGGCCCGAGCAATTAGCTTGTGGAGAGCCCAGGCTGTGCGCGTGCTGGCCTGCCCCCGGTCCAATTGACCTTCCCGATAAAAGCGCCATTAGCTGCAATTAAACCACAAAATGCAAAACGAGGGTCTTTAAATCGAGTGGCTGAGACGGAGAGGTCGCAGGCTGATATATTTTCTGTGATTGAATAGATAGAATGACGTAAACAGGAAATGGAGCATTTAGTTGCTTTGGGATGATTCAGAGCTGCGCTAGCTGTTATTGTATTGCTTTTAAAACCGCATGCTAATTTTTAACTAACCTTTTGACCTGCAATCAATCATGGGTCATAAATGTCTGTGATTGGACAAGGCAACCAATGAAAACTGAGAGGAGGTGGAGCTTACAGACAACCGAGCTAAAATATTAATTAGCATTGTGTTCAAGCTGCTGTGAGGAACCTCCGCCGGAGTGTATCTCTCGCTGATGGTCATGGCTGGGTTGCTGATGTCGGCTGATTTTTTAATGCCAAGCCAGGCTGGCCGTCTGCGTTTTCCTCTCTAGTCCCCACCGGATACAACATGCTGTCTGTCGTCAAAGTAAAGCAACAAAGCATCATTCTTGCAGCACAGCTTGCTAAACAGATTGCACGCTGTAGTCGTCCCTTCACAGAACATCTCTCACAAAAAATATCAACATGGACGGTTTTGTAGTTGATGATGTCAAACTTGTTTAGAGGAAACGAGTCTAAATCTGTCACACTGTACTGCATTGTTGTTCACACTTTTCTGGAAACGACTGAGAGAGTCATTCGCCAGTGGCACGCGATGCGATGCTGAATTTCACACAAGTCCAGTCCTGAACCAAAACCAGTCCTGACCACAAAACCAGTCATGAACCGAAACCATTGCTGACCCCACACCAGTCCTGACCAGTCTAAATCAGTCCAGAAACCAGTCCATATGAGACCAGGCCAGAAATCAGACCAGTCCAGTCAGGCCCATTCCAGAAACCAGTCTATCTCAAAATCGAATCCAGTCCTATCCAGTCTGGAAAACAGTGCAGACCAGTCAAGTCCAGAAACTAGTCCAGTTTGAAAACTAGTCATGTTCAGAAACTAATCCAGTCCAGAAACCAGTCCAGTCCAGAAATTATACTAGTCCAGTTCAGAAAGCAGTACAGTCCAGAAACCAGTCCAATTCAGAAAAGATACCAGTCCAGTTCACAAACCACTCCATAAAATATTCAGAATCAGTAGGGTCCAGAACCTGGTCCAGTTCAGAAACCAGTATAGTTCAGAAACAAGTCCAGCTCAGAAACCAGTCGTGTCCAGTCTGGAAATCAGTCCAGTCCGGAAACCAGTCTTGTCCAGACCAGTTCAGTCCAGTCAGCAGTTCAGTGCAGGGATTAACAGGAGCGTGCGCTCAAACTTCCAGCACAGACGACTCACAGCACATCCCAGAATTCCAGCGTTACCACAGCAACCATATCACACACAGGTGACACAATGGGGGATGAAATTCTTTTGTCTGTAGCTCACAGTTTATACAGTGACCCACAGTTCCACAGCTCCAGATCAAATCTCTTCACTTTTATTAGAACATGTTGTTAATGAACTCGTTCCTGATGTACTCTTTAATGAGCTGCTGCTTCCTGCAAAATCTCCAAACATCACCCAAACATCACCAAAACACGGCTGGGTCGGAAAATACGCCAAATAATGTGTTTTAAAGACCTAATGGTTCTGATCAATGCATCACTACTGAACAAATCAAATTAACATGGTTCTGATCAACGAATCACTAATGAATGAATCAAATTTAAATGGTTCTTATCAACAAATCACTAACGAATGAATCAAATTTAAATGGTTCTGATCAACGAATCACTAATGAATGAATCAAATTTAAATGGTTCTTATCAACAAATCACTAATGAATGAATCAAATTTAAATGGTTCTGATCAACAAATCACTAAAGAACAAATTAAATTAAAATGGTTCTGATCAACGAATCACTAATGAACGAATCAAATTTAAATGGTTCTGATCAACGAATCACTAACAAACAAATCAAATTAAAATGGTTCTGATCAACGAATCACTAATGAACGAATCAAATTTAAATGGTTCTGATCAACAAATCACTAATGAATCAACCAAATTAAAAGAATTAAAGCTGACTTTAGCAAATGAACAATATTCTTATTGTTTAAGGTTTGTGTTATAAATTCTTTATTCTGATCAAAAATAAAAGTATGAGATGAAGAGTTGGTGGAACGCTACTCCAGGGAATTTTTGGGGAAAAGTGGAGATTAAGTTGTGGAATGTAAACCAAACTAATCCGTCTTGAAGAAGCTCAGCTCAGGAGGGACAGAATGTCTTTCTCTCTGTCTCTCTCTCTCTCAGTTTTGAGCGACGGTCCAGACATTTCCACCCGAAGCTCCACAATATCATGAGGAATTTGGGCAAAACGTTGGCTCTCTAATCCTCGGCCTGGCCTCGAGAGCGCAGCGCAGCATTCCAACCCCCTACAGACTCGAGCGCACTCGCTCCGAACCCCCCTCCTTCCCTCCACCGCTCATGTACACATGGACACACACCCTCCACCTCTACCTCCAGCTCTATCTCGACCTGGAAAACAACAGACGAGCTGTTCGTTTAAAGAAGAGATTGAGAGAGAAAAAGAGAGAGAGAGAGAGAGAGAGAGAGAGAGAGAGAAAAGAGTAAAGGAAATTCCTGAAATAGTTAAGAGTTAAGACGTAGACGACTGACTGCGCAGTCACACAATTGGCACGTCGAGCCATGAGTGCCCTTATCAGTGAGCAAGCAAGATAATTAACCCAACCCTACACACACACACACACAGACACACACACACACACCACCCCAAACACGTCCATGCACTCCCCCGCTCTGGCATTACGGCTCTTTAAAACATCCGAGCTGCACATCACATTGCATATTGTTTTGTTTATTTGCAGCATGCACAGACAAAAAGAGAGAGAGAGAGAGAGAGAGAGAGAGAGAGAAAAGTGCTCATCTGAGCAACCCTTCCCCCATCGTCCTCTCTCCTGCTCTCTGCCCTCCAGTAACACTCTCTCCCTCTCTCTCTCTCTCTCTCACTCGACTCACTTCCTTCCTCTTCTCTCCATTCCCTCACTAATCCCCAGGCTCTACTGGCAGAGCAGAGTGAACCTGCGCACAACCTTCAGCACCATCACGGCCCTCACAAGCCCTCCTGTTTACACCGTGACCAGAGGATACGGCGTGATACCGTACCCTTTCTCTCTATCACACCGCGGGACACGGGCGTGGTCATTTATTTTATAACTGTCACTTTAATCAGGAAAAAACAAACTGATCATATTGTATTGTGTTTAATATTTAAGCTACACAGTAGATTAAAGTTTATTGCTTCTAATTTGCATGACATGACACTGTGTCTGAGAAACCAGGTCATCATCATCACACACACACACACAATCATTCACACCTAAGAGGGAAACTTTAGACCTGGTGATCCATCTCCTGGGATGTTTTCCAAAAGTTGGAAGAAAACTGGAGAACCCAGATTAAATACACAGAGAACACGTGAAAGGAGTGTGTGCTATGGGAAGCTCAATTAAGGGTACAACAAACAGCTGATACACGCCCACAAACATCATCAGAAACAGCTGATACACGCCCACAAACATCATCAGAAACAGTTGATACACGCCCACAAACATCATCAGAAACAGTTGATACACGCCCACAAACAACATCAGTAACAGTTGATACACGCCCACAAACATCATCAGAAACAGTTGATACACGCCCACAAACAACATCAGTAACAGTTGATACACGCCCACAAACATCATCAGAAACAGTTGATACACGCCCACAAACATCATCAGAAACAGTTGATACACGCCCACAAACATCATCATAAACAGTTGATACACGCCCACAAGCAACATCATAAACAGTTGATACACGCCCACAAACATAGTCAGAAACAGTTGATACACGCCCACAAACATCAGAAACAGTTGATACATGCCCACAGACAACATCAGAAACAGTTGATACACGCCCACAAACATAATCAGAAACAGCTGATACACGCCCACAAACATCACCAAAAACAGCTGATACACGCCCACAAACATCATCAGAAACAGTTGATACACGCCCACAAACAACATCAGAAACAGCTGATACACGCCCACAAACATCATCAGAACCAGTTGATACACGCCCACAAACATAATCAGAAACAGCTGATACACGCCCACAAACATCATCATAAACAGTTGATACACGCCCACAAACATAATCAGAAACAGCTGATACATGCCCACAAACATCATCAAACACCGTTGATACATGCCCACAAACATAATTAGAAAGAGTTGATACACGCCCACAAACATAATCAGAAACAGCTGATACACGCCCACAAACATCATCAGAACCAGTTGATACACGCCCACAAACATAATCAGAAACAGCTGATACACGCCCACAAACATCATCAGAACCAGTTGATACACGCCCACAAACAACATCAGAAACAGCTGATACACGCCCACAAACATCATCAGAACCAGTTGATACACGCCCACAAACATAATCAGAAACAGCTGATACATGCCCACAAACATCATCAAACACCGTTGATACATGCCCACAAACATAATTAGAAAGAGTTGATACACGCCCACAAATATAATCACAAATAAAACGAGAAACAGTTCATACATGCCCACAAACATCACCACAAACAAGAGTTGATACACGCCCACAAGTGGGAACACTAATAGTTTATACAAGCTACGATAAGTTATCTAAGTTACCATAGCAACAGTGAGTAGCTAGCTCTATAACGAAACACGTGGGATCGTGTCCCCTGATGCCTTTGCTTTTCTACTTGTACGACGGTTGAGGGGTAAAAAAATATATTAAAACGTTGCTTTCGTTTTCAGAAGCTGAAAAAAGTGCTATTGTGCCATCTCTAATACACACACACACACACACTGAGTCTGCCTTTATCAGCACCATCCCCCTGATTAAATGAAGCGTTTTGTCTGAGAGAAAAAGAGAGAGAGAGAAACAAACAGTAAGACAAACACTCCCCCCCCCAAACACACACACACACGAACAACACACACACACACAAACACACATGCAAACAGAAGCTCCTTAAGGGTTAAGCCTTTCACAGCCGCGGCGTATCTCTGATGTCACCACACAAACAGATAAAAATAGAGTGATGAATCTCTCGAGACCTCACTCACTCACACAGACACACACACAGACACACACACGAACTTCCTGTGTGTCATCTTACGCAGAACTTTGATTGATCGAAGCCATTAATCGGTGTTTACACAGATCGTTCCCGAATACACGCGAGCCTGGCGTTATCCGAGCGCTGAGACAAAAATCAATGCTGGGACAATGGCTGATGATGTGGAAACTGAGGGAAGTGTTAAAGTCTAAAGCGTGAACGCTCGGACGGAAACTGAGAGGAGCGGCGCAAACACCATCCTGACGTTAGCTTTATTTACATTCAGAGATGTGTCTTACCTACTTAAATAAGGAACTACTTCTAAAAGTAAATAAATCCACCCCTGCTGTGTCCACGGGCCTGATCCCTACGATCCTGCCCGGTGCTGGAAATGCGAGGAGGGTATAGCAGGGGTCTCCACGCCCCCTCCTTTCCTGCTGCGTCAGGGTTAAAAAGCTAAAACGCCAGAGCTAACCTCGCCATTATCAGGCCTTGCGGCTCCCCTCCCCCCACGCCGTTCCCCATCCAACACTCCAACAGCTATTTCTGGCTTAAAGGGCCACGGCAGCCTGGAGGAAAAAAATAAAATCAACGACTTTATTAAATAATGCTAGAGACGCCAAGGTGCCTACATCACCTCCTTATTCCGGGAAGGCTTCTCTGTCACTTCTGCATTCTGATTGGCCGGGAGGAGCAGACTGGTTTTCTGACAGATCGTTCGTTCGTTCTCCTAGATTATTGTTTCTATAGTAACGGCTCCTTCACGGGGACGATGCTCCACGTGTGTATTTATCGTTATGGTGACGTTTCTACACGTTACTCACCAGGATGTGTTCCTCCTGCACTAACGCTAAAGTTATGAATGAACACAGAGGCTTTAAAATGGAGTAAAAAAGACACCTTTTGATACTAATGATGGCGTTTAGATATGTCTGAATGGCGTTTAGATACGTCTATTCAGGGATGATGACCAATGTGGGCATGTGTGAGAGGTCAAAAGCAACATTAACCAAAGAAACGTGTATTTCAGAGAGAGAGAGAGAGAGAGAGAGAGAGAGAAAGACACTTTCAATATATTTCTATAAGCAGGCAAAAATAAATAAATAAATAAATAAATAAATCACTGCACAACTAAAAGTAAATAAAACCCATTACATCTAATCTAAAATAAAAATAAATAAGTAAATAAATAAAGTAAATGCTTGTGTAGTTTCTTTGCTTAGATTATGAAATTAATATTTTTATTACATAATTTAAAATTATTTTATGTATAATTTTTTTGTATAATTGCGAAATGAATAAATAAATAAATCTAATAATTGGTTACAAAGCTAGAAGTAAAGACACTCTAAAAGACATTCTAAAATATAAATAAATAAATAAATAAATAAATGCTTGTGTAGTTTCCATTCTTATATTATTAACTTATATGTAATTACATAATTGTAAAAAATAATTGTATGCATAATTTTTTCTGCAACTGCTAAATGAATGAATAAATAAATAAATAATCTGATAAGTAAAGACACCACCACTATTTTAAAATAAATATAAATAAGCAAATAAAAATAAATAAATAAAAAATACATGCCTGTGTAGTTTCCGTTCTTATATTATTAACTTAATATTTTTATTGAATACTTTTAAAAATAATTGTATGTATAATCTCTAATAAATTTAAGCTCTGGCTAAATTGGCAGTCAGTGACCCCTCGTACGTCCGAATCGCATGTGGCGGTCTATCTACAGCTTTGAAAGCGGACCTCATTTAATGGTTACTTTACAGAAGTCCTTGTTCTGTGCTGCGGTATTGTTCTGGCGGTGTGAATGTCAGCGTGGTGTTAGACATGAAGAAATACGATGCAGCTGTAATTTCCACACGGACAGATGTCTGTATCCAGAGTCTCACTGCCTTAAAGCTAGGGGAGCTGAAACGCTGTACAGAACGTTATAGACATTTTAAAGGCTGATATAAAGTCAGCTGGAGCTTATCTGTCAAACCTCTGGGGCTCTCTGCTATAGCGTGATACCAACCTCGGGCCTTCAGGCCAGTAATGCCAGAAGAGAACAAAAAAGAACTCTGAAGTTCTGTTCTGGTTTATGTAAAGCCTTCTGATGCTTACTGGGGAATTAGGAATTTATGAATAAAATCTGATATTTGAGGTTTAGAGAAAGCAATTAGAGAACCTTGTTTACTCCTGGTCATTTCATCTCTGATTTGGATTGAAATTATAAACCTCTGCATATTAACCTGCAATTTAATCTCCAGCTGGATTGAAGCCGCACTGAAACCGGATTGAAGCCGCACTGGAACCAGATTGAAACTGGATTGAAGCCACACTGAAACCGGATTGAAACCAGATTGAAGCTGCACTGAAACCGGATTGAAACTGGATTGAAGCCACACTAAAACCGGATTGAAACCAGATTGAAGCCCAATTGAAGCCTCAGTGAAAGAGGATTGAAACTGAATTGAAACAGAATTAAAATTGGATTGAAACTGGATTAAAATTGGATTGAACCCAGATTGAAACCATATTGAAACTGGATTGAAACAGAAGATAAACCGTATTGAAACCGGATTAAAACTGGATTGAACCTGTATTGAAGCCACATAGAAACCGGATTGAAACTGGATTGAACCTGGATTAAAGTCACAATGAGACCGGATTGAAACCGAATTGAAACCAGGTTGAAACTGGTTTAAAACTGGATTGAACCCGGATTGGCGCCGCATTGAACCTGGATTGAACCTGGATTGAAACAGGATTAAAACCGGACTGAAACCGGATTAAAACTGAATTAAAATGGGATTGTAACTGGATTAAAACCGGATTGTAACCGGGATTTGGATTTAAATCAGCTCTGTGTTTGTGTTGTTTCTTGTTTTCAGCTGTTGTATGCAAAAGGTGGTTCCACACATTTTGCACGCTGTTTTTAATTTTCCTGTGATGGAAATTCAGATTCAGTATTCACGGGCCGGCGTGTGTCATGACAGAATTGGTTGGTTGTCGAATGTGGTTCAGACACGGGCGTATCCATAACCGGGTCTAAAAGTCGGCTCAGGTTTTCTCAGAGCTTTCAGTGATGATCAGATTGAAATGTTTTAAAGGAGGACTGGCTGAATTTTTATAAACTTTATACAACATTCTGAATTATCCTAACACTAAACACAGAGAAACACAGGAGCCTGATAAACTGTTGGCCTTCGCATTATTTTGTTGTTTATTAATCACCTGAAACTCTTATGCTGGTAAAGACCAGAAATCTTTTGCACTGTGATAAATAATATTAAATCTTAAACCTTGAAAATGACACCATAACTCTTCTAATTTTGCATAAAACTGAGAAAACTGCAGGTACGAGTTGTGGACTCTCAAAAACAAAACAAAACAAACAAACAAACAAAAAAAACACAAAAACCCCCAAAACAACAAAACACAAAACAAAACAAAGTCTCTTCACCGGTCACTCTGTTCACACTTGCTCATTTATAACGAATGTAACAAGTTGTTGATTGACAAGTCGCTGGTTTGTCCGTGGTTGTGGGCGTGGCTTGCTAATTAGCCAAAACGATTTACGCACATGGCTACATCGGTGTATTTGAAGTAAAGAAATAAACCCCACTGTGTCGTGCTGTTACTGGAAAATAATCAACATGTTAGCGTGATGAAGCTGAGTTACTGTAACTACAGCAGAGTTGATTATATTCCTATAACACCACTTCCTGACGTGTTTAATTCCTTTAAGGCCACAAAATATTAACGATTTTACAACGATTATGTATACGACATTCACTTATTAATGAAAAACACGTCACACTTTTTATCCATTAATAATTACATTTAAACTGTAAAATTTGGCTTATTTTTCTTTCTCCTGAGAAAACTTCACAGCTTTACCTCTAACTCTGACACTGGAGACTCCTTCCTTAAATGTTACAAATTATGTTATCATATCAACGATTACACATTATCAGGGGGTTATATGTGTAACGTCTGCTGTACAGGTCACTGATTTAAACCTTCGCTGCTTCTGTTAGAGAAGATTAATCAACACCTTCTGACCAATCAGAGCGGAGATTCTGAAGGCCACCTGCTGCCTGAAGGCTGGGTAAGAAATCTGGACGGAAGCACGGTAGAGGAAAGTTAGAAAGCACTCACATAGTCATGGAAAGCCTTGGCTTCGCTGGAGTGTTCGCAGTTGTCCCTTCTTTCTGGCGCAGCGCAATAGAGGTCCCAAAACACGCTGAAAACACACACAAAAAATGATACACAAGATAATGAGCATCTCTAACATGGTATCTTCTTACAAGATTCAGCTTGTCCTTCTAAAGCCTGTTACTCTGGAATCCTGTATTCTCCAGGAACCTGAACTGTGACTACGGCTACGGAAAAGTGTCTAAAGGAATGCGTCTAAACAGGAAGTGTGAGAATTGAGACTGAGGTTGACGTACCACCACCACGAGTGGAGAAAGCCTGGAGGTTCCCCCAGCGTTATGTTCTTCTCCCATCTGATCTGAAGAAAATAAGACAGCGGAGTGAAGCTTCAGGCAAAACAGAGTTACAACTATCTATGATAATATCGTCAGGGATAAGACGATCATCAGATACAGCGACAAAACCGTCGCTCTGTCTGAGGAATACGGCGTCGCTCAAGTCGGAGTGAACTTTTCTTCATCAGACTTTCTTTTAAAGCAGCTTCCTGTGCTGATGTTGTCATTTCCATAAACAAAACCCCCTTAACACCCCCACCCACCCAACAACTCCCCACCATCACCACACCCAAAAAAAGCCACCCCTACCTCCTACCCTAAGCCCACCGTTATCACAGGAGCTGGACATTGTGATGTATGTAATCACGGGCGGGTTGACCACAGAAAGTGTTGCATAGCCTCAGACAAGCAGAGAAGCCGAGGTGTTGTTTTTACACACAATCTACTGCTTACAGATATATCATGCTGATAAACCATAGTAATAACATATTTATAACATTTATAGAACTCTAATACAACAACATGGTATGCACCAGTAACTTTTTACGAGCTAGTTTAGGTTGGTTAGACTGACTGTCAATCAAACAAGCTCCGCCCCTTCATTGTGGTGACGTAATCCCACAACTTCTCGGGAGATGCGCTGGTTAAACGGCGCGTGGCATTTATTTACAATCACATGTGAACAAATTACACTACAATAAAACTTCAGATCACATTACATGAGTGATTAGACACGACAAATATTTCAGAATATCCCAATTGTGATTATTACTGTTATTATTATTATTATTATTATTATTATGATTTTTACCTCTGATAAGAAGGTCTGTGCTGATTTCTGAGCCCCAACGTGTAACAGGTACTCATAGACATATAACGCCAACCTGCGAGAGAGTTAAAAAAAAGGTTAACATCCATCAAATCGGTCAGTAAACTGCATGTCCATCATGCCAAACATGTCTAGGGTCAGATTTCTAAAGCTATAGGACTTCTCGGGAAAGCTATAGGAAATCTCAAAATGCTTTAACTGCAAATGAAAGTTTATGATTAAAGATTTCAGTAAAATGATAATTAAATAAATAACAATTCTGATGTGTGTAGAGAGAAAGAGAGAGAGAGAGAGAGAGAGAGAGAGAGAGAGAGAGACCCAATACAAGCTTCAAAGGGCTTCATAACCACACTGCCCTACTAAACAGTACGTTAAAGCAGCACTATAGCTGAGAATGCGTACTATTTTCCTTCATACTATTTAGTACGGTAGTACGCAGTAGCTCAGGTAACTGAGTTCATTTTAGCAGCTACTACCCAAACACAGAGCAACATACCCGCGTTTTAATTCACTTTCCGGCTCGGATAAGCTTTAACCAGCCGGACACAGTGAACCAGAACAACAACAGCGACATGTTCTCTTCACCCCCGAATAAATTATATACAAAGAAAGAGTTTTTTCGCTTACTTTTCCCGTGCTTGACCGTCCGACGGCACCGCCGCGCTTTTCCCTTTGGGGAACATGACTGCGCTCTCCGGCGCTCCTAGGCAACGGCTGCGAGTCAGAGCGCGAGCGGTGGGAGGAGCTTTGCAAGGCACCACGTGACTGACAATGGGCTTGACCAATCAGGTTCGCGAGTCGCACACTGACTGAATCTGTAATGCGAAGAAGAAGAAGAAGAAGAAGAAGAAGAAGAAGAAAATGTAATGTGTGAAAGTAGGTTTGTTTGCTCTTATTGTTGATGTCCTTAAATCATTCCTTATTTTACGGTGAAATAAATTCGACGCTGGAAAAAACAGCCGCTAGGTTTTCTTTGTTTACTAATCAAACACGTGTATATATAGTTGGGATTGTTTGAGATAATAATAATAATAATGTTAATAATAATACGGAAATAAAAGAAATCGTTGCATGGAAAGAAAAAAAACGTGGGAAAAAATATAGACGTGTGGCCTTTCACAGGTCTGTGTGACGTCATAAGACAGTCGAATTAAAATATTTTCCATTGTGTGTGTGTGTGCGTACGTGTGATATGTGTGAATATGTTTATCTGTTTTATTACTTCGCATGCCTGTGTGTGTGTGTGTGTGTGAGAGAGAGAGAGAGAGAGACAGACAAGAATTTCCTGGCCCACAGTGCCACCTGCTGTCAAATCTAAAACATCACCAAATCACCTAGCATTTACAGGTAGACTGTATGCAAATAATAATAATAATAATAATAATAATAATAATAATAATAATAATAATAATTTATGTATGTATTTATTTGTTTGTTTGTGTGTTTCTTAAGGGATCGACCCTTTATAGCTTCTGTAACGAAAGCGAGAAGAGTTTCTAACGTTTTGGGAGCGTTCCAACATTAAACGGATAAAAATGACATGCCATTCTTTAAAAAATATATACATATATAAATAATCTATAATTTATAAAGTTATTTAAAGACTGTTGCACTTTGAGTAACTCCGGATAATACACAACATAATAAGTTTTACAGAAACAATAAGGTCCAAACTTTCTTTCTACAGTTTAATAGGGTTGCCAGGTCTTCGTGACAAAACCATTCCAAAATAACTAAACCAAATTCGACATAAATACTACTAGCACTCATCAAGTTTATTCTAATATAAGATCTAATTATATAGATTATATCTAATATAATATCTAATATAATATTATAATATTTTTGATATTTTTTTGAAAGTAAAGAAATTTAAACAAACCCATCAACCTTTTAAAAAAAACTACTTACCTGGCAACCCTGAGAATATTAGGTTTTAATATATCAGTCTGTGATTGGAACAATTTATATTTATATAGATATAATCCGTCTAATAATATAAATAAAGACTAAAAAGTCAACTTGAGGCAGGAAATAAAAAAGAACTACACTTCTGTGTGTGGAAAAAAACGGACCTGGCAACAATTGCTCGAGCGAGCTGAACGTTTGTGAGATTTGCATCATCCGGGTTTTCGTACTCTTGACCGCATTCTCAGAGCGCGTGCACGGCTTTTACTAGTGGGCGTGGTTATAACAGACTTCAAAAACAATGGGCGTGTCTTCGCTCCTTCAAAGCCAGACTTCCATTGAGTTCGCTGTGTTCGAAAAAATCCTTCCCCTTCTCTCTCTCTCTCTCTCTCTCTCTCTCTCTCTCTCTCTCTCTCTGTTGTTCTCGCTCGGATTTTATGATAATAATATATAAAATAAATAAAAGTGATTGAACGGTGAAAAAAAGGTTTACTGGAAGAAGGTAAGACTGCTTTAACGAATGCATGACGTCACTGATTTCTATTTCAATTCAGGTCTATTTAAAGAGCGCGGTGTCTCGTGCTCATGTCAGGATTCGTGTGTAAATGTGTAGTGATTTTTTTAAGCATGTCAGGGAGGAGTGGCACCTGAAACATGCCAGAGGGAAAGTGTGAACTTTTATGCGCGTGCGTCATGTGAGTGCGAGTGTGTGTGTGTGTGTGTGTGTGAGTGAGAGATTTTCCCAACAAGAATAACACAACATGCTGCCACATGCACCTAAAAACGAGTGCATGTCAAACCCTCCTCTCTAAACCCTTTCCACCTCTTCCTGTTCTTTCCTGGGTTCGATCCCACCATGAGTGCATTCCACATCTAACACTTTGAACCCGTAATCAAACCCCGCCCACACAGTAAAATTACCCACACAAGAGCGGGCATGACAGACAACATCTAAACCCCAGCTGATGCAGCAATGTTCTTCCACACTCAGATCAGCAGGATGTCGGATCTGGACGAGCTGGACCTGGTCATGGAGGACGGACGGGTGTATCGCAACCCCACGGAGGTGAAGATGAGCCAGATCATACTTCCCTGCCACGCCAACCATCGCAAGGAGCTGAGCGTGGGGCAGCTGCTCAAGTGGATGGACTCCACGGCCTGCCTCTCTGGTGAGGGTGAAATCTAATTCCGTGTGAAACATCTGGCCACAGCTGGAGTTAACAGTATGATATAACAACCGTTTAAAGCAGTGTCACTAGTTTTAATGTGCTCCTGGTTGTTTTGTTGTTGTGAAAACCATCACATCAAAGATGACATGTTTTCGCTCTGTCTCTCTCTCTCTCTGTGTGTCTCTGTCTCTTTCTCCCCCCTCTCCTGCTGTATCTCTCTCTCTCTCTCTCTCTCTCTCTCTCTCTCCCTCTCTGTGTGTGTGTCTCTGTCTCTATCTCCCCCCTCTCCTGCTGTATCTCTCTCTCTCTCTCTCTCTCTCTCTCTCTCTCTCTCTCTGTGTGTGTCTCTGTCTCTATCTCCCCCCTCTCCTGCTGTATCTCTCTCTCTCTCTCTCTCTCTCTCTCTCTCTCTCTCTCTCTCTCTCTCTCTGAAGTCTGAAGTAATTTTTTTCCTATAGCCCGAATTAAAGGCTGAAATGTTGTCATACTTTTTATCCGTTTATAGTTTCATGTAAAGATGCACAAAACAAGCTTGTCTTTTTAACCTCTCTGCACTCTCTCACACCTCTCAGCATCAAAGATTACATATGTTTGGGGGATAAAAGGGATTTGCACGACTGTTACTATAGCAACGATAGCACACTAATACAAACCTGCACCTTAAAGCTACTGTTAAAGCTAGTCTGAGCTGCTGTAACAGAAAACGCATCGACGCCTTCTGACCTGTCTGACCTGTGATGGTGATGTGTATCAGTAGAAAGCTGATAGTGTTTATGAAGAGCAGAGCGAGCTCGGGTGCAGGAGCGTGGCTGTCAGATTAGCTCTCGAGGGCAGAACAGGTCAGTCAGGTTTTGGACGCTGGAAGGGTGTTTGAGAGAGAGCTGTGACATTCTGGCTCTCCGCCTGACTAAATATAAACAGATCTCTGGAAGAAATTCCACTCAATGTAGGATATGGAAAAAAGGCATTGCGTCAGCGTGGAGCGGAGATTTGCACTTCAGCTTCGTTTATTGACAAAACCTTCTGTTTTTGATTCGTCTGAACAGATCATATGTTTTTATTTGTACATGTGTGTCTGTGCTTCTGTTTTATAATGCAGCAGTTCATTGCTTCAAGCACTCTCTCTCTCTCTCTCTCTCTCTCTGATTCTCTCTCTCTCTCTAATTCTCTCTCTCTCTCTCTCTCTCTCTCTCTCTCTCTCTGGTTCTCTCTTCCTCTTTCTGACCCCCCCCCGTTACTCACTCAACCCCCCCTTATCTCTCTTTCTCTTTTTCTCTCTCTCTCTGGAACTGCCTCTCCTGCTGCTTTCAGGTCGTCCTGCAAATCTTTCAGACTGAAACTTCCGAGAGACCATCCTATCATTAGTCTGAAAGCATCAGTGAAAATTTGCTTCACTCACCCTCTCAGGGACAACTCGTTAGGGTGTAACAAACTTTCCCCCTCCATATTATCAAACTAATTGCACTAACAGGGAAGTTTAAGGCTCTTTACTGTGGCTCTGGAGCTTTTCCACTACTCGTGTAGGCGCTCCTGAGAAGGCTGATGCAGAATGCTATTTTATACATTTTGAAAGCGTTAAAGTTATTACTAGAATTTATTTAACTGAAAAAAAAAGTAACCTGTTGTGTTCTCTCCTTATTTTTAAACCTAGATATTTTACTTTAACTGAGAAATTGTGCCACTGACTAAAAAACATGTCAATTTTTTTAAACAACCTTTAATACAATAAGCTAATAATTCCCTACAGCTTAAGCTATTATCATGATTATAAATACTTAATAACAGTGTAACAGACCCTTAATTTAACTATTCCACACATATCGATGTGTTGCATGTGCGAACTGGGTTTTATGAAGATTTTAACAGAAGTGATCCATGCTCCGTTGTCATTTCTGACCTTTTCCTTAATGCATGGTAATGTTCCGTCTTCGTCTCGTTCCAGCTGAGAGACACGCAGGATGTCCCTGTGTCACAGCCTCTGTGGATGACATTCACTTTGAGCACACCATCAGGTAAAAAAACAAAAAAGATCTCTATAAAAGGATAAATCTGTTTCAGCTTATTTTTAACTATTTTATTGTATTTTGTGATGTGTCTGGTGTTCAGTAGTGAGCATTAGAAGTTCTAACACAGCATATGGAGCTTAGTCAAGGCTGACAGGATGTTAATGACTCTGATTATACCCAGTGTAGACAGACCTGTGTATAATCAGAGAAAAATCATTCTTATCACAGCCAGTTTTAAATACACACTCATACTTCAGGGTGGAGTCTGCAACATCCTGCAGTCTTGTGAGTGCTTCAGGGCAGTGTTTCAGGGCATGGTTTGTTCTCCTGAAGTAAAATCTGCCTCAATCTGAGGATAACTTATTTTCCTTATTTTGACTAAACACAAAGAAGATCCTATTTGGAGAAGAGAATCATATGTAGTGATTTAAGAAGTTTGTGAGTTCCAGCCCTGACACCATCAGTCGTTCCCTCACCAGTCTCTTCTCTCTCACATCAACATGATGCAACACACTGTAACACACTGTAATACTGCAACATACGGTAACACTGCAACACACTGTAACACTGTAACACACTGTAACACACTGTAATACTGCAACATACGGTAACACTGCAACACACTGTAACACTGTAACACACTGTAACACTGCAACATACGGTAACACTGCAACACACTGTAACACTGTAACACACTGTAACACTGCAACATACGGTAACACTGCAACACACTGTAACACACTGTAACACTGTAACACACTGCAACACACTGTAACACACTGTAACACTGTAACACACTGCAACATACGGTAACACTGCAACACACTGTAACACTGTAACACACTGCAACACGCTGTAACACACTGTAACACACTGCAACACGCTGTAACACACTGTAACACTGTAACACACTGTAACACACTGTAACACACTGTAACACACTGTAACATACGGTAACACTGCAACACACTGTAACACTGTAACACACTGTAACACACTGTAATACTGCAACATACGGTAACACTGCAACACACTGTAACACTGTAACACACTGTAACACTGTAACACACTGTAACACTGCAACATACGGTAACACTGCAAAACACTGTAACACACTGTAACACTGCAACATACGGTAACACTGCAACACACTGTAACACACTGTAACACTGTAACACACTGCAACACGCTGTAACACACTGTAACACTGTAACACACTGCAACATACGGTAACACTGCAACACACTATAACACTGTAACACACTGCAACACGCTGTAACACACTGTAACACACTGCAACACACTGTAACACTGTAACACATTGTAACACTGTAACACACTGCAACACACTGTAACACACTGTAACACTGTAAGACACTGCAACACGCTGTAACACACTGTAACACTGTAACACATTGTAACACTGTAACACACTGCAACACGCTGTAACACACTGTAACACACTGCAACACGCTGTAACACACAGTAACACTGCAACACACTGTAACACACTGTAACACACTGTAACACTGTAAGACACTGCAACACGCTGTAACACACTGTAACACACTGCAGCACACTGTAACACTGTAACACATTGTAACACTGTAACACACTGCAACACGCTGTAACACACTGTAACACACTGTAACACTGTAACACACTGCAACACGCTGTAACACACTGTAACACACTGCAACATACGGTAACACTGCAACACACTGTAACACACTGTAACACTGCAACATACGGTAACACTGCAACACGCTGTAACACACTGTAACACACTGCAACACACTGTAACACACTGCAACACACTGTAACACACTGTAACATGCTGTAACACACTGTAACACACTGCAACACACTGTAACACACTGTAACACACTGTAAGACACTGCAACACGCTGTAACACACTGTAACACACTGTAACACTGTAAGACACTGCAACACGCTGTAACACACTGTAACACACTGCAACACACTGTAACACTGTAACACATTGTAACACTGTAACACACTGCAACACGCTGTAACACACTGTAACACACTGTAACACTGCAACACACTGCAACACGCTGTAACACACTGTAACACACTGTAACACTGTAACACACTGCAACACGCTGTAACACACTGTAACACTGTAACACACTGCAACATACGGTAACACTGCAACACACTGTAACACTGTAACACACTGTAACACTGCAACATACGGTAACACTGCAACACACTGTAACACACTGCAACACTGCAACACACTGTAACACACTGCAACACTGCAACACACTGTAACACACTGCAACACACTGTAACACACTGCAACACACTGTAACACACTATAACACACTGCAACACACTGTAACACACTGTAATACACTGTAACATGCTGTAACACACTGCAACACACTGTAACACACTGCAACACTGCAACACACTGTAACACACTGCAACACACTGTAACACACGGCAACACTGCAACACACTGTAACACACTGCAACACACTGTAACACACTGCAACACACTGTAACACACTATAACACACTGCAACACACTGTAACACACTGTAATACACTGTAACATGCTGTAACACACTGTAACACTGCAACACACTGTAACAAGCTGTAACACACTGTAACACACTGTAACAAGCTGTAACACACTGTAACATGCTGTAACACACTGCAACACACTGTAACACACTGCAACATACGGTAACACTGCAACACACTGTAACACACTGTAACACTGCAACACACTGTAACAAGCTGTAACACACTGTAACACACTGTAACAAGCTGTAACACACTGTAACATGCTGTAACACACTGCAACACACTGTAACACACTGCAACACACTGTAACACACTATAACACACTGCAACACACTGCAACACACTGTAACACACTATAACACACTGCAACACACTGCAACACACTGTAACACACTGTAACATGCTGTAACACACGGTAACACTGCAACACACTGTAACAAGCTGTAACCCGCTGTAACACACTGTAACACACTGCAACACACTGTAACACATTGTAACATGCTGTAACACACTGTAACATGCACAAGCATGTTGCAATACACTGAAACAAACACACCACAACATCCTGCAACAGGCTGTAAACACACTAACATACTGTATCATGATGTAACACACTAACATTCTGTAACACTATAAACACTTTGAAACACACATTTTCAATGCTGTAACGCTCAGTAACACACTGTAACATGCAGCAACACATGTTCTCTCTCTCTCTCTTGCCCTCTCTCTCTCTCTTAATAAGAAATACAGTTTGTCATGTCCTGACAAATTGCCTCATTAAAGTTGATAAAGATTTCATATTTTGTTTACCGCTAGCATTATAATATCAGCATATCATGATTCAATTCTATTTATACGTATTTAATATGAGATCACTTAAATTCCAATGCTGTCAAATGTAGGCTGCTTAAACCTTTGGGCAGTTTATGTGCCATTTTACACGTCTAAATATGTCTTTTTTAGCGTTGGACAAGTGGTTAACATCAAGGCTAAAGTCAATAGAGCTTTCAACTCAAGCATGGAGGTAAACAAAATACACATACAGATGACTCCTATACTACAGATATAAATAAAATGAAATATTATAAATGTATTGAATGTTATGATAATGTAAATCTTTGGATTGATGTGCTGTATTGGTGTACAAACTCAGAAGTATAATTCCTCACACATATAAACGAGAGCACAAATCAAACACCGGTGTAAAACCCGAGCCTCAGATAAGCATACAAAAGGTCACGTTAGTTTATCTCATGACTCAAATGTGTTGTACTGCCAAAGTCATGCTTGTGCCAAATTATTCAGACTGTGTGTGTGTGTGTGTGTGTGTGTGTGTAAGGTGGGGATAGTGGTGAGCTGTGAGGACCTGTACAGCAACCGCCACTGGAAAGTCTGTCAGGCTTTTGCCACCTTTGTGGCTCGGCGTACAGGTGAAAACAAGGTGAGACCGAGGGAAACGATGCTACACGTCTTTATCAGTTACAGAGATATTCATGCAAATATATAACAAATGTTTGGTGTTTATACATCACCAACATGTCAGTTTCATTTGAATAAATAAACAATAGGAGTTCACTGTTGCTACTCAGAAACATGGAACACGGATCAGTTAGTTCGTCACTGAGGCTAAAAATCGACCGAAAAATATCATGTTAAGGTCCAGAGATAGTTATAAGGACCGACATTTTCCTCAGATTTGTTGGCGAATTGCTAAGAAAAGGCTCGAGAGAACCAAATTTTTACACTGTAATTACAGTTAGCATCAATTGCTAAATGGGTGTTCATGTCATGAGTCAGGAGAAAATCTAAATAACAGAAAGAAACAAAATAAAATGTTTCTTAGGATTAAAATGTCACAGCTAAACAGAAAATTCTAGCTAGCTAACACTATATTTGGTTGAATTTACTTTTTTGTTACTTTGGCTAACTAAATTGTGAGGAAAATACAGCAAAGGAACCTCTGTTAATTTTTTTTAGCATAATACTGATTGTTTTGGGCTAGTGGAAATTAGCCTTATCCTAGCAGCAGAGTTCGGACGATCGAAAAGAAAGTTTCAGGCATTAAACATTGTGATTTAGTGGCATTTTTTGTTTACAAGGAACACATGAAAGTTCAGTTAACGGTTGATGCTAAGTGCAATCAAAGTGTAATTTTGGTCATTCTGAATCTTTTCTCAGGAAAATTCTAACATATCTGAGGAAAATGTCGATATTTTCTATAGTTTGAACTCATTTCCAGTGCCACCGGACCTTTACGTTAATTGTTTAGTCCGGTTTTTAGACTCAGTGATTTTTAGACTCAGCTAGGTGGTGAGCCATATTTTTGCTGTTGCTTAGCAACAGTGTAACCTCTTACACAGTGAGTGTGTTCACACTGACACATAAAAATGTATATATTGATTTTTTTCTCTCTAGACTTGGCAAATATATGGTGTATTTTTTAAATTTCTGGCTAAAATACTCTATTATCGTTCAATCATTGAACATGTATTAAAGCGGCAGGAAGTAAACATTTATTTACCAGGAAAATTCACACTCTAACAGCAGATAATACACACCACGAGTGTGAACATGTGTGTTTTTATTGACAGGTTGATAAGACGTCATTGATAAGCAGTCGTGTGTGTGTGTGTGTGTGTTCAGGTTCAACTGAAGCCTCTGGTCCCTTACACACACCGTGAGAAGTTGGAGTACAGCGTCGCCGCTGAGAGAAGGAGGATGAGGTTGCTGCATGTCGACATCATGAAAGATCTGCTGAGTGACACCACTTTCCAGACGAGCATTAGCGACAGCGTCTGTGGTAAGAGGTGGTTTCACTTCCTGTAAACACACACACACACACAAACACACACACACACACACATACACACACACACACACAAATGCCCTTATCTGTGGGATAGAACAGTGATATGAAACTGTCGGAGGCACACACACACACACACACACACACAAATGCCCATATCCGTGGGATGGGACAGTAATATGAAACTGTCTGAGGCACACACACACACACACACACACAAAACCTCTTCAGCGCAATGGATCCTCTGTGTGTGTGTCCCATGCCACAGATATGGGCATTTGCTTATAAGGCTACTTTTTTGTTACCATAATTCATTGTCAAAGATTTTTTGAAGAAAAAATACACATATGAGCTGAAATATACATGAATGCTTTACAGCTTTTAAAAGAATTTTTGTGTACACATGAAAGGGTCTATAAATAGCTGATTTCAAAATGATTGGCACCTCCTTCCTCCTAATAAAACAGGAAGTGTAATGAAGGTCAGTGGTAGGTGTTGTGTACTCCCCGATCACAAGAGGCGCACTGGCGACTGACGCTAGTGGCTGCAGTCTTTAGCCTCCATGTTAGTGCGCCCGCCTCCCATGCCGGAGACCAGGGTTCGAGACCCGTCTGGTTACATTGGTGCTGTGACCCGGATGGGAGTGAGGTTTAGATGGGGGGTTACAGAAGCTTGCATAAATATGTGCTGTATATGATATAGTGTGTGTGTGTGTGTGTGTGTGGTGCAGATGGCCAGGATGAGGAGGAAGAAGTACCATCTGAGAAAACCAGAGTAGAGAGCGTAGAGCTGGCTCTGCCCACCCACGCCAACCACCAGGTGAACACGTTCGGAGGCCAGATCATGGCGTGGATGGAAAACGTAGCCACCATTGCTGCCAGGTAACAGCATGCTAACTGATTATTTTCCATAAAATGCCCATGTCCTGAAATGTTTTATTCCTTTTACATCACAACAGTTTGCTTTAAGAACAACATGCTATTATATTTATCTGTTTATAATTGCATTTAACGCTGAGGAACATTCGTGAAAAGATTTATTTCTGTTATGTTATAGCAGCTGTAGACAGTTCAATTCACCAACCTGTCTTTATTCTCAATTTTCTAAGCTAACAAGATAAAGAGCTTGTCTGTGGTTGTTACTGAGAAATCACAAATAAGTGCTGACACCGGAGACTCCTTCCATAAATAATAAATAAACATCTTCTTCCTTAAAAGAGCTTGACCACATCAGTGATTAAAAGTGTACACGTGTTAGCAGTGTAGATTTCCTTTAAAGACAAGATCAAAACAGATCTAGTCTAATTTCTGGACATTTATATAAGGAATAGCATTTAAAGGTCAGTGTGACTTTATTGGTTTGACCACTAATGCTGAATTTATATCAGGAATTTCTCACATGGTTGCTTTGGTAATGTGTAGCATTTTAAAATCAGTTAATAATTGACTCAGGTTCGGGGCTTTGAAGTGACTCGCTGGTCAACAGTTCAAGGTTTGAACTTTAGTAGTGGAGAACAAAACACCGAAATAACACCTTATGCAATCGCTTACATTATAAAACCATATACACTATATTGACAAAAGTTTTGGGACGTCTGCCTTTACATGCACATGAATGTAATATGGAGTTGTCCCGCCCTTTACAGCTATAACAGCTTCAACTCTTCTGGGAAGGCTTTCCACAAGGTTTAGGAGTGTGTTTATGGGAATTTTTTGACCGTTCCTCTAGAAGAGCATTTGTGAGGTCAGGCACTGATGTTGGACGAGAAGGTCTGGCTCACAGTCTCCACTCTAATTCATCCCAAAGGTGTTCTATGGGGTTGAGGTCAGGACTCTGTGCAGGCCAGTCAAGTTCCTCCACACCAAACTCACTCATCCATGTCTTTATGGACCTTGCTTTGGTCACTGGTGTGCAGTCATGTTGGAACAGGAAGGGGTCATCCCCAAACTGTTCCCACAAAGAGCATGAAATTGTCCAAAATATCTTGGTATAAAGCTGAAGCATTAAGAGTTCCTTTCACTGGAACTAAGGGGCCGAGCCCAACCCCTGAAAAACAACACCAGAATTCAATGAATTGCAGGGGTGTCCCAAAACTTTTGGCAATATAGTGTATACATGTATATAATTACAGGAGTAAAGAGATTGTCACCATCAGTAGTTTTTTTTTTATTTTTTGGACATCACTATACTAGATTCTGATTGGTCAGAAGGAGTATTCCATAAGCTCTGATAGTTTGTGCAGCTGCCAATCACAGGTTTATATAAAATAATGTGTTCATACTAATACGTTATTGTTTCACTACGAATTGTTTTGTTCCACAACATTAAATTTAACTAGAAGTGGATAAAATATACATGTTATTCTTTAATAAAGAACATTCTAACAGTAACTCTTGTTTCTTCTCAGCCGGTTATGCCACGCCCACCCGACCCTGAGGACCATAGACATGTTCCACTTCAGAGGACCGTCTCAAGTCGGAGACCGCGTGATCCTGAAAGCCATCGTCAACAACACTTTCAAGAACAGGTCAGGCTTTATATACAGACAGGAAGTGACGTAATTGGGCGTTCGAGTCGGTTAGCATTTCCATCGTGTGCTCTTGGTGTTGTTTTCGGCAGTATGGAGGTGGGCGTGTGTGCTGAGGCGTACCAGGGGGAGGAGCCTCTGAGACACATAAACAGCGCGTTTATGACTTTCGAGGTGCTGGATGAGGAGGGACGGCCACGCCCACTACCACGGATACGCCCCGAACCACTGGTGAGGCTGAGATATAGACTTACTTCCTGTTCAGACTTCCTGTGTGTTTCTGTTCCTTACTTTTTTTTTTCTTTTTCTTTTTTAAATGATATTCTATTCTAATTATTAACAGGATGGAAAACGGAGATACCAAGAAGCGATAGCCAGAAAGAAGATCCGACTCGACAGGTACAGAGATGAAAAGGAAAAAATCCAGTAGAAAAAATGGATCTCAGTTTAAAACCAGGATAAAATAATGGAACTTCTGTAACAGATGTGGCAACAGGATGATATAATGAGATAACACACTGCTTTATTTTATTAAATGTAAGACACGGCGGTTATAGTAGATGAATCAACACCTTCTGACCAATCAGAATACAGAATTCAACAGCGCTGTGAAATAAAACCAGTTCATAGGTTCAGATCTTGCCATGGTTTGATTCTGGAATCTAAATTATTATTATTATTATTATTATTATTATTATTATTATTAGACAGTGTTAGCGATCTGCATAGCCAGGTCTGTCTAAATTGATCTGTTTATCCATCCAGAAAATACATCATCTCCTGTAAGCATACTGAAGTGCCCTTGTCTGTCCCCTGGGACCCCAGTAACCAGGTATCTGCTCCATCATTATAAACTGAAATAAAACGATAAAAGATAAGATGCAGGTGCAGTTTATAGGCTGAACGCTTGCACAACGCCAACTTATCAGTTTTGATAATCGATCTGAAAATGATGACGGGTTTTAAAATATCACTGAAACTTTTCCAGGTGTATCTGAGCTACAATAATGTCTTTGCGCTGAAGATGCTGGCAGCCAGAAACAACTGGGTTCTCAGTTCTAAGAAGAACAAAGTGAGTACGCTGATCTTCCCGGATCTCATGTGTGTTAAACTCAAATCTATGTGTGTTTGAGATGGGTGCTGTCTGGGTTTTGTAGGTGAGCCTGTACACCCTGGAGGAGAATCAGTGCCTTTGCGTGAAGGTTGAATCGGAGGTGAACGTTCCGGCAGAGAGAGCTTTCCTCCTGCTCTCAGATCTTAGCCGCAGGCCCGAATGGGATAAGCACTACAAGTACGCACGCCATTGTTCACTGTCTTTACATCGCTGCAAAAAACTAGCAAAGCAATTCTGTAGCTAGCAATATTTTTTTATTTTATATATATATATTTTTTTATTTGTAGTCGCAACGAAATCCTTCATTTACTTCATGCTCAAGGAAAATTCAACCATTCAAAATATTCAAATTACTTCCATTTACCTTTCAAGTGTAGAAGCTTCCATAAATCTGGGATAAAAAATGCGGACCAAAAAAGAAGAAGACTGATTTTCTTTGCTATCAGATGTACTGTATGTTACAGTGTAATATAAAAGCAAGAAACCGTTTTAAATAGAATAAGGCTAACGTAATAGTGAAGGCAAGTATTCAGACTAATACAAATAATGAGATATCTAGAATACAAAAAGAAATATATTTCTTATATACTTATATTTCTAGTCCTAGTTGTAATTATCAGATTAATCCGTGACTGAATTAAACAAAACGGCTTCCGCACATCGTACTATAGCTTATAAAACATCACTTGATCCACATGCGGCGCTGAGCATCCGTGTAATCTGTTGCATACAGACAGTGCATGCTCATCCTCCCAGTCGACGATGATGACCTGATCTATCATGTTCTTGCTCCGTCTGTGAGTGAAAGAGGAAAAGGCCAGGATTTCATCCTGCTGGCCTCCAGGAGGCCACCGTGTGATACTGGGTGAGTAAGACGCTACAGGAAACTGGTAGCTCTTTATATTCCCTGAGGACAAGCTGTTACTATGGAAACAGTGCAGTAATATTGTGCAATAATAAATTTGTCTTTCTGACCAATCAGAATCCAGAATCCTGTAGCACTCATTTTGGACTGTAAATTTATGTGTTGTATGTATTTAGGGATCCGTATATTCTCGCTATACGTTCGGTCACTCTTCCCACGCACCCTCCGACCGAGGACATAAACCGAGGGGAGATGCTTTGTGCAGGATTCACCATTTATGCCGTGTCCGAAAACGTATCCAAGGTATGTGCTTATGTCCTTTATATCTTCAAACAGCATGTGTAACCTGACAAATTTATAATTGTACGCACTTCTACCAGATAAACCTATGCCACTCAAGATATATGTTCATTGGCAGTGGTCATTTTTTATTTGGTCCTCAGATCTCTTACTACAACCAGACCAACCCCGGCGTCTTGCCGTACATCTCCACAGACATCGCCGGACTCTCGTCCAGTTTCTGTTCCATCTTCCTTTCCTGCAGCCAGTACCTGATGGACCACAGAGTCGGACCTTCAGCCATTTCGACCACACCTCTGTAGTACTCGCGCACTGACACTAGCATGGGCAATTTTTATAAAGCAGACTCTGTTTTTTACAAAGAGAACACTAGACTTGTTTTATTTTGTCTGTTTATGGTCATGCCAGTTTGGGAATAGTTTTATTTATGTAAGTTAAACAGGTACTAAAATTAAAATATTGTCTAGGATCATTTTACCTACCACTTGTACTGCCTCTGGTGTTATGTGTTAGGTTGAAAGAATGGCATTATATTAATGAATATATTTAAAATAAGGAGGAAAAAATCAGTTCTATTTATATAAACAGATTAGTATTTGGACCAGTTTTATACAAAAGACTAAAATACCAGTGTTACATGCATCATGAGAAAATCCTAGCATCTGATTGGTTGGTTCATGTCCATCAGGATAGCTAACTACCCTCGATTTGTTCATTATTTTAACAATTCATATGTAATAAACAAAATTCCTGTTAAATGATATGTAATTGTGGTATGTTTGTGAGAAAACATCTAGTAAAAGATTCCTGATATGAGATAAAGGATGTGGTTGAATAAAAAAATGTGCTTGACATTTCCTACAAAACACCTCTTTATTTGGAGATAAACCCCTTCACTGCCTTTGGAATGTTGTAAAAGGTCCGATGTCTGGACCCATTCTGGACAAACGTGAAACTCTCCATCTGAAGTCCTCCATTCCTCGCCCTGTGCTCTACGGTGAGAGAAAACCGTTCCTGACATTGTTGAAGAATCCTAATTCCAGCCTCCGATCCGTCCAGACGGACAGCCAGCAGCTGCAGTGCGACGTCCTGCCAAACCTCTTGGAAGAGTTCCATCATGTCCTCAACCACCTGTGGTGTGTAACCCTGATTCAGAACCTCCTGAGGCCAGCTAGGAGCCATGGTGACGTATGGGAAAATCTGGTTAATGCTTCTCACAAACTCCAGGCCTGTGATGTAGCCTTTGACGGTGAAGACTCCGTGAGAGATATCCATGTTGATCCAGACTGGATGGTAGAGTCGGTCGTTAGCATACGTCTCTCGAAGCAGATGCAGCGAGGTAGCTAGCTGTGTCTGGGACTTCACCCTGAGGTAGATGCCCCATGGATTCTCTGAAGCAAGGATTAGATCTAGACAATCCTGAAGAGGCAGCTCTGGAAGTGAACCTTCAACCACTGGAATCCTCACATCAACTGTTCCAGATGTTATAGGGATCACAAGCATTCCACCTGGGCTTTCTAGAAACACAGTAAATCATGAAGTAGTGTGATGCTAGAGCATTACTGAGATCAGACTCTGATGTTGGGATGTTGAGGAGACTCCAGTTACAGTTCACCCCAAAGGTGTTCAGTGGGGTTGAGTCAGAGTCAGGTCTCGGCTCCTTAGTTCCAGTAAAAGGAACTCTTAATGCTTCAGCATACCAATCCAATTTGGACAATTTCATGCTTTGTTGGAACAGTTTGGGGATGACCCCTTCGTGTTCCAACATGACTGCACACCAGTGCACAAATCAAGGTCCATAAAGACATGGATGAGTGAGTTTGGTGTGGAGGAACTTGACTGGCCTGCACAGAGTCCTGACCCCAACCTCATAGAACACCTTTGGGATAAATTAGAGCGGAGACTGTCAGCCAGACCTTCTCATCATCACAACATCAGTGCCTGACCGTACAAAGTCCCTGTAACTTTCTGATAGCTGTTGCTACTAATACTAATACTATTACTACTATAGAGCAAGCACATTAATATAAATCATTAGACCTATTGTCGGAACCCTGCTGTCCTCAAGCGTTTGGATTTCAGGTTTCTGACTTTGGCATACCTTTGAGTACAGACAGAAGAGAAGCTCGGTCATACACCTCCTCCCACAGGATGTTGAGTCCATCACCGTTTGCAGGCTTGAAATAGTCTACTATGTCCCCACCTGTATAGAACCTTCTCGGTCTATCCTTCTGCTCTAAAAAATACACAAAAATCTATGAATATTAAATAGAAAGTGAAATATATAAAGCTTCCATGGTTGTGGGACGTATTGGGACCTACTTGCAGCTTCTTTAAACTGGGTCAGCACTGGTTCATAGATGTCGTAGTAGATGCGCTGAGGGTTAGAGTTGTCTCTAATGAAGAGCAGGTCATTGACAGTGGGGTTCTCCTGACCTTGCCACAAGGTCAAACTGAACCTGGATCATATCAAAAGAACGTGCAGTTAAAAATCTTCGTGGTAATACATACCTGATACAGCTCCCGATACTTCGAGCCAGACCTCCACAGGATGAAGCTCTAAGAACATAACCCTAACCCCTAATCCACACAACGCTACATTGAACACATTTATCCAAACTAAATCACACTGACTTGTTTACACACCACCTTGTTTACACATCCCCTGGACCTTTGGCTAAACTCTGCCCAAATAAGAGGAGCTGGACTCCACCTCATGGACTTTTTGTTCTGCAGGTGAAATACCTGGAGGACTGGCTGAGAAGCCAGCTCAGATGAGGCCATCCGTTCCTCACCATAACTGCCAGAACAGGAAACGTGATCCTTTGTGGAAGGTGTTTGATGGTGTCGTACATCTCCATCACCATAGCCTGCGTGTAAGTTACATCGGGGAAGGGTGGCAAATAAAGAACCTTCCATCCTGGTGAGATGGTCACATCTGGAAACTTCGTCTGGATAAGTTCAAAGAATCTGGTAAGTTCAAAGGTGAGATGTTAAACCACAAGCCATAGAAGAATGATGGTGTATCACTAGACAGGAATACCCCTATTACCTCTACAACAGCAAAGCCTTAAAAGTGTTTTATTCCTCTTATACCACAAACATTTGCCTCTCACCGAGTCCCGTTAACCACGGGCCAGAACCCAGGAACGTTTGGACCAGGAAGGATATCAGCGTTCAACCATACAGGCCGGTTGATTCCTGTTTGATTCTTAATCTTAAGAAGATCGAGTGAAGGCTCCACAGCTTGTAGACTTTTAAAATCCAGTTTTATTCCTACTTACAGGAGAAAAAAATCTGTTTACTTGAAATGATCATTGAATAGCTAGAATTTCTGTATCATTATTGATTCTTCACCTTTCTTAGAGTTAATAACGGCATCAAGCCACTCTTCCAAAGTGTTATCACTGTAGACGTCCGGTGGATGGGCCATGATTGGAATATTGGTTTCGTTTTCGGTATTATGACCTTGTACATTGACGTCAGCTTCCAGAATCATAATGTCACCTGAGAAAAATTGTGTTTAGCTTATCAATGTGTTTGCTATCTTGCTTGCTATCTTGTCTTTTTTCTTGTTTAGCCATCAATCTAAACAATCTTGACTCCTCTCGGGTTACATAATAGCATAACCTTGGCCCTGAAATGAAATTAGCCCATGATAATTCAAAGGATCAAAGGTTTTTTACTTAAGGTATTTACTTTCCAAGGCTTTTTGGGTTTCAGCTTTGCTGTTGGCAGAGTGATACCATGTAGCATAGAGTCCATCCTTCTCTTGGATCTCCCCATTTTGGAGTAGAAACTCCAGCATGTCTCCATCTGTAGGGAACGGGACCATGGCTTCCGAAGTTCCTGAAGAAGCAAAGCTCAATTCAGTTGCATTTGGACAAGGATTAGCTAGCTACACATAGCTATGTATAATAGGATTCTTCTAGTAACCTCTTTTAAAAGATCTAGTTTTGAATCAAACAAATCACTCTGTACAAACTTCTGTACATGTTAAGAGGCAAATTTTACACATCGACCTCAGCTAGCACTGACCAGTCTGGAGAATTATAGCATTGTGCTACAGATACGGAGGATTCATTAGCGATGAAATTAACAACATTAAGAACCACATTAGCACCTATTAAACTAAACTAGTTAGATATTTCCAGAATCTTAACTAAAAGTGCTGTTGTGGTCCAGATTTTTATGTTTCTTATTAAGAGAGGTTTCCAAATTTAAAAGCATGGCATCTTATTAGCTTTTAGTGTAGCTAAAAAGCATAGTCTTTATTGGTAGTTAACAATATGTAGAAAAATCCAAATTAGCTTGTAGCTAAACAAGTTTCATTGCAAAGTAGCTTCCCCAACACTGCAATAGAGGTTTGTCAGAGAGCAGCTTTACAGAAATCTGGATGTACATTCATTATTTATATTTAGATCCGTAACAAACTAGCCAGAGGATAATATACTGAATTAGTTGATGTTTGAGAAAGCAAAAGAGTATTTTACAGCGATTTTACCATGGGTAAGAGGGTTCTTAGCGCATAACAGCATGAAGAGTCACTAAAGTAAAGTAAGTAAAGTCCCTTTACTTTAAGAAATGGTGAAATCCAGTGTTCCTTAATGTGTAATCCTGTAATCTAGCAACAGTAAGCACCACACTGACCAAAATATACAGTATGCACAGCCAGTCATAAACATCTAACATGCTCTTTGTTTTTGGTAAAAATAGATTTTTGAATCTACATAAACTCGAGAAATGTGAAATATACCACACCACAGAGTCACGTACTCAACGCAACAATTGTGAGAAGAAATTTACCTGAACCCGAGTCGATGGGCAGAACCACAGAGGTTACCGTTATGATGATCAGCAGCACAACGAGCCCAACAGCCACACAGATCATCGTGAACTGCTGTCTGGTAAAAACCCCCAGTATGGTCTTTGGTTCCTGTTCTTCATTTTTTTCCTCATCCTGTTGACTTTTCATCTTCGTCTCATCCATTCTTGCTCAGGTTTCTCTGAAGGAAGCTCAGTTCTGTGGCAGGGGTTAAGCTGTACCGCAGCACGGCCGTTTAAAGTCTCACAATCTTATCAATGGATCGTAAAGAAAAAAATATTCTGGAGAGACAGAGACTTTGTGCTGCTGTTATCTTATGACTTGTATAAATGACTCTTGGCAACTGGAACGGACATAAAATAATCTGGTGTGAAATTAGATCTAGAAAAGCTAAAAATAGCACTCTGGAGATATCTCACAGGACTTGCTGGAAACCTATCTGATTTTCTTCTCCAGTGCAGTCTGGGGCCTGCTGGAGCTTTTCTCAGGAACAATCAGTCTAAGCTTCCTTTTGGGTGAACCATCACCAGATGACAGGTACTCCTGGACAACGGAGACTGTTGAGGACACTAGGGTCATAGAGTCATTTGAAAGATCTACTTCATCAGGTGGAAGCTCTTTCTGCAGACTCCTGACATCTTCTGGTGTGCTCACTGCCAGGCTCAGATCCAGGGTTGGGACTTGAGGGTCTGTAGTATTTGCTGTACCAAGTGGTTCATTATTTTCTGCTAAAAGATTTGAAGTCTGCATCAGTGAACACGGTTCCTCTGGATTCTTTTCTAAATTTTCTAAAGTTTCATCTAGATTGGTTAAACTTTCATCACATTGCAACTTCTTGGCCTTCTTGGATTTTTCTTCACTCTCTCCTCCTTTACTGTTCTTTTTCACAACGCTCTTTTGAGATTTGTCTTTCTTGATCTTTTTGGAGCTTCTCTTGACATCATTGACCTCATGGTTAGAACCAGACTTGGGGTGAACCTGACTTTTTCTGAGAGGGCTCAGATTTAACTTGACCTTTGGTTTATTACTTCCTTGAGATCTTGCTTTATGGATTTTCGAATGTCTTGAGTGAGTGCTGCTCTTGTTTCCTTTGGCGGAAACCTTGCCTGGACTTTTCTGTCCAAGAGTTTTAGACATTTTTGTCTTGCTGATTTTGTAGGGACCTTCTTTTCTAGATACAAACAGGGCACGTTCCATGGACAAATCAAAGGTTACGCTTCTCTGCACTCTTGTTTGATTTCCACCCTGGTGGTCCATGTTAGACTGGTTGTAATTTAAAATATCTCTGTACACAATGACCTTGGAGCTTCTGGGAAGTATACTCTCTTCTTGATTTCTAGACATATTGTCCTGGATGTCATCTGTTTGATGATAGTGTTGTACTGGTAGACTACCATATCCTCCATGTTGATGCTTAAAGAATGCCATTTGGGGGTTTAGTTGGTCCTCAGGAATGAATGTTTGTCTCTGGGCGATGGATATGTGTCTTCTCAGAGCTATCTGGTGCAATCTCATGGTTGACGTGTCTTGTCTTGAAACTGGTTGTCTGCGATGATCTGTGTTAAAGCCACTGATACCTTTCACAATATGTCTTTGAGCTCTACCATCTATAATTTAAACAAGAATATGTTAAGAAATATATGTTAAGATATGTTTCAAATAGTCCTAAAAAGATATCTTACTTGTCATACCTTCATCTTTGCTCCTTGATGGACAAACATCAGCATCCTTCCATTGGTCACTGTCCATATATGTTGACCATTCTTCTTCAATATTAGGCTGAATACCCCTGCTGTTGGTTCTTTGATGGAAAGTCTTTCTGCAGTTATGGCATATGAAATTGTTCCCCATGGTGTCTGGTTG
The DNA here is from genome assembly GCF_019097595.1 of Hemibagrus wyckioides. Taxonomy (NCBI): domain Eukaryota; kingdom Metazoa; phylum Chordata; class Actinopteri; order Siluriformes; family Bagridae; genus Hemibagrus; species Hemibagrus wyckioides. The sequence goes on along the minus strand of NC_080729.1, from coordinate 19,562,156 downwards.
ACTATAAGATGAAGTATCCTCTTTGTCCCAGGGTGAAGGTCCTCGGTAGTTGCGGTTATGGAAAGCATAAGACATCGCCTCCTTGCCTTCAGAGAAGTCCCACGTCTGGCTGGATTGTTCCTCGGCTCCTTTCGCCCCCTGCATCAGTTTAAACCTTCTACACAACTTCTTGTGTACAGCTGCAAGTATTACAAGGGTGATTACGACCCCACCTGAAATGTGAAGGATTCTCATGTTAGAAAAGTCCAGAAAAATTCACGTCTTTAAGGCTCTGTGATGGATCTCTGCTGGACCTCAGATTCGATCTCAGAACATCAATGAACTTGAGAGTACTCTTTCATATTCTGGAAATACTCACCCAGGCAAGAAAATACAACAGCGATAATGACATCTCTGATGTAGCGCTGAGATGTGATGAAACCCTTAGCATTGACGTCCGCTGTGATGGTTCTGTCAGCCGGCATGCAGTTAGCCTCGGTTAGCTCCAGCACTGTCTGAACTACTTTAGGGTTGTCTGAACTAGCACATGCCATCTTCTTCCCATTGTACAACACTTTGTCTGGAGACTGAATGTAGCTGTTGAGGAACTGAGCTAGCTCCCTCAGCTCACAGCTACAGTTCCAGCAATTAAGGTCCAGGTTTAGCATGGAGAGCCGTGAGAGGTAGGAGAAAGCGTCGGGAACATTCTGCAACCTGTTTCGCGAGAGATCCAGACTACTGAGACGTGGCAGGTTGCGGAAGCTGTCTCGGCCCACATGGGTGATAAGGTTGTCTGACAAATCCAAGATCTCCAAGCTTCTCAGGTCAGATGATGCGAAAGTACTTGAGTTGAGGCTGGTCAGAAGGTTCCCCTGAAGCAGCAACGTCTTCAGAGAATCTGTCTTCTGAAACCAGGATCCATTTAGTTCCTGTAGAGCGTTATGGCCCAAATGAAGTGCCTCTAGGTTATGAAGCCAGGAGAATGTTGTTCTATCCAGTGAGGGGCTGGAGATAAGGTTGTGGTCCAGAGATAGCGTTCTGAGGACAGTCAGGTTTTGGAAAGCGTTTCCTGTGATGGTAGAGATGATGTTGTTGCTGAGCACCAAAACGCTTATGTTGGATAAATCTGAGAATGTGATGCGGTCCACGGTGTCTATGAGTCCATCAGTGAGCATCAAGGCTTTGGTTGAATCTGGAGCCTCTGGAGATGACAGAAGAGGATCAGGAAAGAAAGTATGAACTACGGCTATGTTCACTTTATAGTCTTACAGTGTTTTTTTTTTTTTTGCTGAAATCGGACCTGTCTATCTACTACAGTCAGTTAGCATTTCCTGTTCTGACAGAGGAACTGAACGTAAAAGATACAGAAGCTTCGTCACCTATGATCATGGAGAGTTTACTGCAGATGATGGCATCAGCAGAGCAAACTATGCAGGAATCCGGACAGAGCCTGGAAAGCTGAAGCTGTGTTATTGACACCATCAGCAGCAGGAAGACACCTGAGAAGAAGCATCATCTGTTAGCATGGACTAATTACAGGTTCAGAGCTTAATCAAAAAACTTCAGATTGGATGATATTCAACAACAGAACTTAATATTTGATTCAGGTCTAAAGTAAAAAATGGATGCGACTAGCACATGCTATAACAGTGTTATAATCATACTTACTCCTCATGGTTTGTCAGCGAATCGGTCACATGGTGTTGCTCTCACGTCCCCCAGAAACTCACTATGTACACGGACGATATTATATATGATGAGATTTTGAAATAAAACCTATGCCTGGCTCAAGCAGATCTCTCGCAGCATCTTGGTCTCCCTCTGTGCTCCTGTTACAGAGAGCTGTGATAAAACATGCATGATGCTCCACCTGTTCTTCTCAGTAATGTATGCTAGGGTGTGTCTCCAGGTCATGAAGAGTCTACTGACTAGTAGATCTGTGGCTCTGGTTTCAAAATGTGCTCTTTACTTAGAAACCAGATGGTTTGTACTTTTGTTCTGTTTACACACAATTTTTATAATATTTTTAAATATATTATAGTGTTATTAATTAATTAATTAATTGTCTTTTTTGTTACTAAATATTGTTTAAATATTTTTCTGATTTCTACTAGATGGTTTTTTTTATTATTACTACTCTTATTGATTTTTCAATGTTATTATTCAGTGCTTTATTCATTATCTAAAGCTGTAGATGGTTCTCAAACCCTCTTTAAAAATTCCTTTAAGTCGAGCTGTATGTTTCAGAACACATTACATGTATTCGCTAGAACCGTGGTTCTAGTGGAGGTGGTGGTGAAGGTGGAACACTGGAACACACGATCTATCATTATTAAAGATATTTATATAGAATTTCTACCTAGAATTTCCTCCTATCTGATCCTTAATAACTGAAAATAATTCCGATGAATAAATCTAAAAGGCAAGTTTAGTCAAAATGTATTTTATGAGCTGCACATTTCAATAACGAGTCTAATATTTGGATTATGTTTGTCTGGAACTATGTCTAGACTAAGCAGCTTTTTACAGCAGTCATTATTTTCCACTTAAGGTCATTAAAGAAAAACATCCAGTTTCCTGATCATACCTTACACAAGGTCAAGACCGGACACGGTTCCCATAATCCTGATGGTGTCCAGTCTGTATTCAGTGGATCGTTCCTCTGCTCTGGTTCCGCTGAAGCTGTAGGTGTAACAGGTTCCAGACTCGCAGTGTCCTGTTACTGCTCTTTACCTCAGTGCCACCTGATCTCACCGCTGGCTTTCAGAGCACCTGAGAGGCGAGAACACGAGTCCACTGCACCTTCAGTGCGAATGTAAGAACATGGCAATGTCCAGACAGTAACTGTAAAAGCATATGCATAATATATACATCAGTCAGTCTCAGGGAAAGAGGTGGGGCTTATGTATCTGTAGGTCTCAAGGAGGCAGGGCTTATGTATCAGTCAGTTTCCGCAAAAGAGGCGTGACTTATGTATCTCTCAGTCTAAGTGAAATAGGTAAGGCTTATGTACATCAGTCTCAGTAAAGGAGGTGTAGCTTATGTATCTGTCAGTTTGTTTGAAAGGAGGTGTGGCTTATGTATCTGTCAGTCTTATTGAAAGAGGTGTGGCTTAGGTATCGGTAAGTCTCATTGAACGAGGTGTGGCTTAGGTATCGGTCAGTCTCATTGAAGAAGGTGTGGCTTATGTATCGCTCAGTCTTAGAGAAGGAGACAGAGCTTATGTATCTGTAGGTCTTAGTGAAGGAGGCGGAGCTTATGTATCTCCTGGGCTTAGTGAGGAAGATGTGGCTTATGTATCTGTCAGACTTAGTGGAGGTGTGGTTTATGTATCTGTCAGTCTCAGTGAAAGAGGTGTGGCTTATGTATTTGTCAGTCTGTCTGAAGGAGGTGGGACTTATGCATTTGTCAGTCTCATTGAAGGAAGTATGGTTTATGTATCTGTCAGTCTCATTAAAGAAGGTGTGGCTTATGTATCTGTCAGTGTCAGTAACGGAGGCGTGGTTTATGTATGTCAATCTCAGTAAAGGGGGTGTGGCTTATGTATCTGTCAGTCTCAGTAAAGTAGGTGTGGCTTATATATCTGTCAGTCTGTCTGAAGGAGGTGTGGCTTAAGTTAGTCTCAGTGGTGGAGGATAATTACTTTATTATTAAAAATCAATTACAACTTTGTGCAGATTTTAGTACACATGCTCCTGAAATGATATTAAATATTAATATTTTTCTGATATTAAATTTTCATCTCATTTAAATGTTTGATATTGTCACTACAACCTGTTAAAATGCATGACAGATTTTATTCATTTGAATTTTCTTCTAAAAATACAGAGAAATCAATGTTTGTGTTCAACAAAACACTAAGCAAATATCATTCAAGTTCTTTTTTTTAACAAACAAATTATGGCTAGCTCCTGTTTATAAATAGCTAATTCAATATTTTTAAAATAGCATACTTTCATTTTAAATTTATATATATATATATTCAGGTAATTTATGTATATTGGAAAATGTAGTGTAGAATGTGATTTTACAGTAAGTAATAGACTGCACTGACTAACAGAATACAGAATTTATGCTAGTAAATGACATATTCCATATCCTGTTAGCTAGAATTCGTCAGGATTCACTCAGAACATGTGCTTCAAATTTGATCAAAAACGAAAAACCGTAAGATTATTTAAAGTTTTTATTGGGTTTCACATGACCAGGATCATTTTCCCAGAAGCCCCGGGGCTGTTGATGATGTCCTCATGGGCCTGAGCAGCTTTGTCGAGCGAGTACTCCGGACCAATCACCGGTCTGAGCCACCCGGCCTCCATTCCAGCAAACAGAGCAGCGGCCGTCTCCTCCTTCTCCTCCTTCACAGATAACACACACACACACACACACACACACACACACACACACACACACACACACACACACAGTGAGTTTATGGCTTCTTTCATATTCCTTGAAAGTAGGCGTGGCTTAGGTATCTGTCAGTCCTAGTGAAGGAGGTGTGGTTTATGTATCTGTCTGTCCTAGTGAAGGAGGTGTGGTTTAAGTATCTGTCAGTCAGAGTAAAAAGGTGTGGCTTATGTATCTGTCAGTCTCAGTGAAGAAGGTGTGGCTTATGTTTCTGTCAGTCTCAGTGAAGAAGGTGTGGCTTATGTTTCTGTCAGTCTCAGTGAAGAAGGTGTGGCTTATGTTTCTGTCAGTCTCATTGAAGAAGGTGTGGCTTATGTTTCTGTTAGTCTCAGTGAAGAAGGTGTGGCTTATGTTTCTGTTAGTCTCAGTGAAGAAGGTGTGGCTTATGTTTCTGTTAGTCTCAGTGAAGAAGGTGTGGCTTATGTTTCTGTTAGTCTCAGTGAAGAAGGTGTGGCTTATGTATGTGTCAGTCAGAGTAAAAAAAAGCATGGCTTATATACCTATCTGTCCTAGTAAAGGAGGCATGTCCTCGGTATCTGTCGGTCTCAGTGAAGGAGATGTGGATTATGTGTCAGTCTCGTTGAAGAAGGCGTGGCTTACTGTATGTAACCCCACTGGTGGGAAAAAAGCAGAAAACAAACAGCTCCACTTTACCTTGGTGGCATAGAACACAGCCACTCCCATGATGCTGGACTCTTTAGCCATCGTGTCTCTGGGGTTAATCTCCACAGAACCTCTACACCCCACAATCTGTAAGAACATCATAACAGCAGTAAGGAGTGAAGTGCTGACCAGAAACATCTAAAAGAGTGTGAGGAGAGATACGAGCTTCTACACACACCGTCACTCGTCCTCCGAACGCCAGGAGTTTCAGGTCATTGCTCAGGTTCACGTTAGACAGCATCTCGACAATCACGTTAACACCGTGGCCTTCGGTCGCATCCTAAACACACACATACACACACACACACACAATGTATAGTAATCATTATCCTTTAGTAATCATTTGAAATTAACAGCAGAAGTCTGAAACACACCAGGATTTGATCCATGTAGTTCTTCTCTCTGTGGTTAAAGGCCACGTGAGCTCCATTACTGAGCACGAGCTTCATGCCTTCAGGGGTTCCAGCTGTACCCAGAACCTTCAGTCCGAACGCTCGGGCTAGCTGACATGCTGCCACTCCAACCTAACAGCACACACACACACACACACACACACACACACAGAGGACAGAGAACATACAAGCAACCCATACACACTTTACACGCTCATCAAACAAACATCATAAACACCAACAGATTGGTGATAGATTTTTGTTATTTCTAATAATCATAATCCATTATTTTAAAATAATTGTAAAACAACAATTTTGTATTATTAACAATACTACAATAATAGAAAAAATAATAATAATTTTAAATCTATTATAATATTATTAATATATTTTTAGCATTACCATTATTTGATATTAAAAAAATAAAAATAAATTAAAAAAATTAAAAAGTAAATAAAGAAGTGAATTAAATAAAAAAAATATATATATTAAAAATTATTATTATTATTATTATTATTATTATTATTATCTTTTTTTTTATTAATTCTGTGACTGGAAATGTTTATAGTTTTTCAAATATTTGACATTTTATTCGAGTTGATTTGAGAAGAAATATTTAGTTCTTACTCCTCCGCTGGCTCCGTGAACCAGAACTGTCTCTCCTGCTTTAGCATGTGCCCTTTTACAGAAAAAAAAACATAAACTGATTATAAATAAAAGAGACACAGACACATCCGGGGAAAAAAAACAACCCATGAGTTTGTTCTTACTTGTGAAATAAAGCCCTGTACGCAGTGAAGTACGGGATTCCCACCGCAGCTCCTTGCTTGTAATTCAGAGAATCCGGCAGTTTGTGGACAGACTCCTCGGACGCCAGGCTGTACTCGGCGTATCCTCCTGTCTCGGTGCTGGTGGTAAACACTCGATCACCTGCCTGAGAGAAGAAGCAGAGAGCAGTTTATTTTCCTAGAGGAAGATTTAGGATCGAGAACATCCGAAGGTGGTGGAAGATCTTTCGGAAGGTAGCTTGCTGTTAAATGGGATATTAATCATTTATATAAAGAGTTATGATATGAAAAGGTGCAAGGTCTCAAAACATCACACCCATATTTACATTTCATCTCGGTTTTTATTTATATAACTGAGCAATCAAGGGTTAAAAGGCTTGCTCAAGTGCCCAGCATCTTGGTGGACCTTGGATTCAAACTCACAACCTTTCCATAAGTAGACCAACACCTTAACCTTAACTAAGCTTCCACATCCCTGTTCTTGTGGAACATCTCGTTCCCCTGTCCATTCTTCTGTTGGCTTGTGGCTGTGGGGATTAGTGATCATTCCTCTACAAGAGCATTACTGAGATCAGACTCTGATGTTAAGATGTTAAGGAGACTCCATTTCTAGTTTATCCCAAAGTGTGTTCAGTGGGGTTGAGTCAGAGTGCAGGTTCTTCCAACTTTCTCCAACCTTCACCTCCACATCATGTCATCATGGAGCCCAGGGGGTTTGTGCACAGGGGCATCGTCATGCTGGAGCAAGGTTTGGACCATGAAGATTGAAAAGTGTCAAGCTACACACACAGAGACTTTCTAGACAGCAGTGGGGTAACAGTTTGGGGAAGAACCACATATGGGTGTGATGGTCACACTTTTGACACATACTTTTAACAGAAGCTAATTTTATTCTATGATTAGTGAAATCAACAGTTCCAAAAAAACTGAATTAGTAATATAAAATAAAACAAACAGGTAACCTTCAGGAAGCGAACTCCATCTCCCACAGCCTCCACCACGCCGGCTACATCAGACCCAGGAGTGTACGGGAGACTGGGTTTGCGGGCGTAGGCTCCGGCACGGATATACGTCTCCACGGGATTGACCCCACACGCGTGCACATGAATGAGCACCTGGAACACGAAGCAGGAAATCCATCAGCACATACAGGTGGGTTACTGCATGGTTCATTCAGCTGTGTGTGAGCTATGAGCTTCACCTGTTTGTGTCCTGGAGCAGGAACCGGTATGTCAGAGCAAAACTTCAGAACTGAAGGAGCTCCAAACTCGGACACTCGTATGGCTTTCATTACTTTTAATGACGCCATTTTTGACTGTTGGAAAACGTCACAGGTTCAAACAAGCAAGTTTTGTTCACACGCATTATTAATCCAGAACTTTCTGTTTTCCTGCTCAAGTGTCCATTTCCCATTACATAGAGGTACAGGTTCTCTGGAGGTGACCAGTGGCATGAATAACTTACACTATATTCCCAAAAGTTTTGGGACACCCATCCAAATCATTGAGTTCAGGTGTTGTTTTTCAGGGGTTGGGCTCGGCCCCTTAGTTCCAGTGAAAGGAACTCTTAATGCTTCAGCTTCATACCAAGACATTTTGGACAATTTCATGCTCTTTGTGGGAACAGTTTGAGGATGACCCCTTCCTGTTCCAACATGACTGTACACCAGTGACCAAAGCAAGGTCCATAAAGATATGGATGAGTGAGTTTGGTGTGGAGGAACTTGACTGTCCTGCACAGAGTCTTGACCTCAACCCCATAGAACACCTTTGGGATGAGTAGAGACTAGATTAGAGCAGAGGAAGGGGTCATCCCCAAACTCTAAAGCTGAAGCATTAAGAGTTCCTTTCACTGGAACTAAGGGGCCGAGCCCAAACCCTGAAACACAACACCTGCTGAACACATGTTGTTATTGTTGGATTCATAACAGTACCATATTATTGCCTGCATGACATAACAGATAACATATTTTCTTAAAGCATTATTGTTGTTCCAGAGACATTAATAAAGGAGACATGTAGGTGTAGAGAAGATCAGTTTGCATAACTCCTGAATTTTAAATAAGCTTCAAAGCCAGATTAGCATGTTAGCTAATGCACAGAGCATCACAATATCAGCAAAAATCTTAAATAAGGGTCTGACATGTCGAGAAAAACTCACCAAGCTGCACGCACGCGCACACGCACACACACGCGCACACACACGCACACACACGCGCACACACACGCACACACGCACACGCGCACACGCGCACGCACACACACACACACACACAGGTCAGACTTTGAAACTTGAGTTTCGCGATGTCGTAAATATTTCCGCGTCTGAGATCACATGGGCACCAGGCGGCTACCATACCGTACCCTTCTTCCACAATAACTCCCACCTTGTTGCGCTAGGATTGGTTAGCGCTTCAAACTCGCGATCCGATTGGCCAATAGCGAAGTAGACTATGATTCTGAATATGATTCCGGTCGAGAGAATCGACTCTTAGAATCAAACCTTCGATTCTAACGGTTAATTCTAGGAGTCGATTCGGCGCTGTTTTGGTGATGTTTTGGTTCTTTTGGTTCCAGCTTTAAAAATACAGGACAGAAAAGGATATATTGATTGTATTATTAATAGAGTGCATATACACTTACAATCAAGTGCAATACACTTCCAAGAATATAAACACACCCGCGCGCAATGAGTGCATAATGCTTTAGCATGAATGTATTCTTGTAAAAAGAAAAGATTCAACCGATTAATCTAAAAAAGACTCGTTTATTTATTTAAATCTCCAAATACGTCATAATAAGTAAATGCATAATTGAATTAGTGAATCATTTGCACCTGTCACTTGTAAGTCATGGTCTGTGTAAAATAGTCACAAATATTAAAAGAAAAGAATAACTAAATGTACTCAAATTACTATTAACTAAAGATAATTAAATCTCCTGTGAGACCAATACAAATGCAAAACTTTTTACCAGGTAAATAAAGGGCCAAAGCGACTAAGGAGTCAATTTCTGGTTATAGAATCGAATCCTACATTTTAGAATCGACTCCTGAGCTTTAATGCATGTCGGCGAAGAAGCGAATTCTTTTTGGGAGTCGATTCTGAATCGGATCGCAGGAGGCAGTATTCGCCGGAAGAAACAACGTGTTTTAGCCACTCTATCAAACCCAGAGCTAGCATACAAAATAAAAACAGTAATATAGCTAATATCTGACAGCTGAAAATGCCTGGATAAAGAAGTGAATAACTTAAATAACTAGTTCCTAGTTGTTTATTAGCTGAGTATTCGCTATGGAAGGAGAAAACACGTTTAAACAGTGGAAGAAGCAGTGCCTGAACAAGCTGGACTTCAGTAAAAAGGGCAGTATAGATGAGGACATTACCTCTGTCGTCTTATTCCTGAATAATTCTGACAATTATTTCACCACGAGCTCGTGTTCTGGAAGAATCATCCTGATTGACGGGGTAAAGTGTACAGATACATTGCAAAAACATGCACAGATTGTATCAGGATTCATTCAGACAAGCTGTAATTAGTTAATCAATCAATCAATCAATCAAGTCATGGATTGTGTGTTGTATGTGTGTGACAGCTTTCAGACTGTGTGGATGTGCAGAAGCAGAACTGTTCCTGGCTTTTTGTCACTCACAAGAAGTGTACCAAAGATGACGTGGTAAGGCTGGACATTTAATTTAGAATTTATTTTGAGATTTTTATCAATTAAAACAGACTTTCACGATCCGTACAGTATGCTGGAACCAGACTCGAGCTTGCAGCATTTTACAAAAGAGTTTATAACAATAATACATCACATAGTCCTCTTTATTTTACATTGAAATGAAAAAAGTATTTTCATTAACAGTTAATGATTTCCGATTTAGAGTTGATACTGGAGACTTCAAAGATGCTACATAAACATCTCTCGCTATATCAAAGATGACACACACACACACACACACACACACACAGATAAAAGGTCTTCAGCTGAATGACTTTGTCATCTCCTCAGATGGCTGGTTTGGAGAAATCCTCTGGAGACCCTGTGTTTAAATTCGAACCCTGTGTCCTTCACGTGCAGTGCAGACGGCTCGAGGACGCTCAACTCCTGGTAACGATATAAGATATAAAAATAAAGAATTGATATTTTATTTAAAATGTTATAATAAATCATTTAAAGTTGTGTTTTCTTGTTGCGCCCCCCCAGCACACAGTCGCTATAAACTCAGGCTTCAGGAACTCTGGAGTGACCGTGGGAAAGAAAGGCAAAATCATTATGGTGAATTTTCAGACTATATAAAAACATAATAAAAAATTATACAACTGTACAGATATATTTGACTTCTTGGGGTCTAAAAAATTTGTAAATAATTTTGTATTATCAAGAATACTGTCATAATTATTATAAATAAATAAATACAATTATTATTTAATTAATTAATTTAATATAATTAAATTATATTATTAAATTAAATTTTTTTAAATTATCAAAACATACATTTTTACATTATTATTTTTTCATTATTATTATTATTATGACAGTATTTTTGATCATACAAAATTCTAATAAAATTATTGTTCTTTTTATTATATTTTGCTTTATTATTTATATGAAGTCAAGTCTTGATATCTGATTTAAACTGGTGATTAAGTCAACCTTTACATGTTGAGGGGCGGGGCTTAAGTGGGCGGAGTGATGCCAAAGAATGCTCAGAGGAAATAAAGTGGTCTGTAACTTAAAAAGTATAAAGTTTTATTAATGTTTATAGGCGACCCGTTTAGTTTTCACTCTGCACTTGATTATGACACGATAAAAAAATGTAAATATTTATATCACCACTGTTTTTGTGTCCGTTGTTAAATGCAGGCTGTGCGCAGCACCCACTGTCTCGAAGTTCCTCTCAGCCACAAGGGGAAAGTCCTGGTTTCGCAAGAATATTTGGAGTTTCTTGTCGGAGTTGCGAATAATAAAATGGACGAAAACCTAAAGAGGATCGAAAGGTATTTTGTTGCATTTATACACTATAATGTTTCCTGACAAGAACCTCTGACCAATCAGAATCAGGAATTCAGAAACTATAAATCTCACTGTGTGTATATTTATAAGAAAATTAGACTGTGTGTGTAATAAAGCTTGTGTTTTCATCTGTCTCAGGTTTTCTGTCAGTCTGAGATCTGCGCTGGAACCAGACGAGGAGAAAGGGCGTGTAGAGTCCGAGGAGAAAGCTGTTTACAGACGGAGGAGGAGAAGAGAGAGGGAGGCGGACAGCACAGGATCGGACGACCGTAGGGTCATACAGCAGAGTGACGGTCAGCAGAGCAGCGAGCTGGACTTTGAGCTGAGTCTGTTCTCTTAGAGCTGTTCATGAAGCTCTCATGATTCTCCTCAGGCTCCTCATCCTGAACAGACTGATTATTATTATTTATTTATTTTTTTTTTTAATGGACATTTTCTACAATTTTATATGAAATCTGGACGATGTGTTTAGCTTCCATTCAGTGTTTTGTGTAAAAATGGAAGAATTAAAACTATAGGATTAAAGTGTAGAATGTACCTGACACTTATATACATTCTGTCTCTTAGTATTCATTTATTTATTTATTACTGGAAATTGGAGCTTGGAGTTCGGAATTTGAAGCTCAGAAATTTAGAATTTGGAACTCAGAAATTTGGAACTCTAAGTTCAAAATTTAGAATTCGGAATTTGGGACTCAGAATTTAGAATTCACTTCACATTACACATTTGGAAATGCAAAGTTTCGGAAATTTGAATTCACATTTGGAATTGAGAATTTAAAATTCGAAATTAGGAACTTGGAATTCAAAATGTAGAATTTGGAACTCTGAATTTAGAATTTAGTGTTTGGAGTTTGGAAGTAGAATTAGGAATTCAGAATTTGAAGCTCAGAATTTAGAATTTGGAACTTGGAACCTCAGAATTTGGAACTTGTAATTCAAAATGTAGTATTTAGAATTTAGAATTCAGAAATCTGAATTTTCTATTCGGAATTTGGAACTAGAATTTGGAACTCAGAATTCAAAATGTAGAATTTGGGAGTCTGAATTTTAAAATTCAGAAATCGAATTTGTAACATGGAATTCAGAATTTTGTACTCGGAATTTGGAACTCGGAATTTAGAATTTGGAACTCGGAACATCAGAATTTAGAATTCGGATTTTGGAACTTGGAATTTGAAATAGAGAAGATTTAGAGAAACTCCAGTGAATTAAATAAACAACATGAGCTTCATTCTCATTGGTCAGAATGCCTCAATTTATTTATCAGTAATGGCGGCTCAAAATCACAGGCTTATAAATTTATTGAATTAAACTTCCTTTTAGGAGATGATTTTTTTTAAACAATTATGGAAACATTATTATTATGATGATGAAAATTTATTAGTCATTCAGATATCACATCTCATTCAGAAGCAAAGCCGAATGTTTGTCTTATTTATGTGAAACAGGTCAAATAAAAATAAGGTCTAATGAGGGGACGTAATGTAAATGAGAACTTTAAACAAAAAAACAGTTCATACAGCTCCAGACTCGAGACCTTCACTCCACTCTGATGTTGATTATTTTCCTGCAACATTTCGACACACAGAATTTGATTTCTTCCTTTCTGTCTGGACATGGCAGATTCCTGAAGAAGCCGCATCTCAGTTTCCGTGAGCTTCATCCGGAGCCGAGTTATCGTTGTTATTCCTCCAGTCATCAGCATCGCATTAAAGAAATGCAACATCAGCGTCTTTCTTTTATCTCGCCTCTCGTAAACAAACGCTGCCGCTTCATCAGCTTGTTCCTGAAAACCATTTAATTAAGATTAAAGATCAGACACTTTAGAAAGAATCCACATTCATCTCCCATGTGTACACTGCAGCTTGTACCTGTTTCAAATTAACATGGTGTTTCATCAGATGTGAACGTGACGGCGCGGTTTGCCTGAGAAGAGGCAGGACGCAGAACACGGCCGTGCGGAAAGAGACCACGGTGTTCGTGAAGCTGGGCTGCGGTTTAGAAGCCCATTTCCTCAGGATTAGAGATCATTACTCTTACAGACTCGGGCCTCTGTGATGGCTCATTTGGAGGATTTGGCTCATTAGCAAGTCCCTCCTCGAGCATGTGAGGCTAGTGATGGATTGTGTTTGAGAAGTGTACACAGGTGCTTTGTGGATTTGATCAGGAACAGCTGGTGGTCCATGTGTCCTGTCCTGTGATGTGGTGGAACATGATGAACTGACCATACATGACGGACAAAAAAATCTGCGCAAAGATGTTACAATCTAAAAAGAGGATGCTTGTGAATCAAGCACAAAAAAATGAATCATTTGAACGTGAATCAAGTGAAAAAACGAATCATTTAAAAGTGAATCCCAGAATAAATGATCAAGTGAAAAATTAACCATTTGAAAATTGAATCAAGTAAAATACGAATCATTTGAAAGTGAATCCAAGATAAATTATAAAGTGAAAAATGAATCATTTAAAAAAAATTAATCGTGTAAAGTTGAATCGAATCTTGTGAAAAATGAATCATTTGAAAAATGAATCAAGTAAAAAAGCGAATCATTTGTAAAATGAATCATGTATAAAAAAGAAATCATGTTCGAAAATGAATCAAGTGATGAATTAACCCCTGAAAAAAGAATCATGGGTAAAAATCACAATCACAGTAAAGCAATCAAATGGGGAAAAAGATTCATGTAAAAATTGAGTTGCAAAATGAATCATGAAAAAAAAATGAATCGCCAAAAATCACATGTGAAAAATGATTCATGTGTAAAACTGAATTGAATCCTGTGAAGAATGAACACGTGAAAAATGAATCATTTGAAAAATGAATCAAGTTAAAAACGAATCATTTGAAAGTGAATCCAAAGAAAAATTATCAAGTGAAAAATGAATCATTTTGTTCGAATTTAATTTAAGTGATAAATTAATACACGACGGACAAAAAGATCTGCTCAAAGATGTTAAAATCGAAAATCTGATGCTTGTATCTTAAGTGACTCACACAGGAGCAGATGAGGGTTAATAATGACAGCATGGCAGCACTGGGATTCGAACCTCAGGCCCTAACCACAGCTCCAACTTTCCATACAGAAAACCCAGTGAAGAACATTCATCTGACCGAATCAAAGCTGAGTCCATAAACATGTCAGGATGGTTTCAATTAGACTACTGGTTTATTTATTTTAATTTCATTTGGAAAATACAAAAAACCTAATTCTTTAGAAAGTATCACAAGCAGGAACAAAGAAAAATAGTGACGGGATGAGTGGGATGGAAAAACATCCGGAGATGAAATGTGGAATCCTTTGAATCCTTATGGAAAAGAATCAAATGAATGAATCAAGTGGGGGAAAAGGAATCGTTTAAAAAAAAAGAATCATGTTTTTTTTAAAGCAATCATGAAAAATGAAGCTTGTTAAATTGTGAAAAATCACTTGTAAAAAAAAAAGAATCATCACAAGCTGATGGTGTAAAAATCAAGGGTTAAAATATGAACCGTGATAAATGCTCACGTGCAGAAAGATTGAAAAATGAATCATGTGAAAAACGAATCGTGTTAAATGGTCAAAAAAATCACTTGTAAAAAAAATGAAAGCAAACCGATCACGTAAAAAAATTAAGGGTTAAAATATGAACCGTGATAAATGATCACTTGCAGAAAGAGTCATGTGTGGGGTTCGAGCCCCAGTACTGCCAAGCTACTGCTGTTGGGTTCTTGAGCAAGGTTCTCCTCGCACCAGGGGCGCCTTATCATGGCTGACCCTGCGCTCTGACCCCAACTTCCTAATAAGCTGGGATATGCGAAAACCTTGTGAATTTCCCTTTGGGATGAATAAAGTATCTATCTATGTGGAAAATGAATCAAGTGTAAAAGTCTCCATAAAATACACGAATCATCTACAAAAACGGCACGTGGAAAATGAATCGTGTAAAAAATCATGATGAGCTGTGATTTAGCTAAGATTGAAGTTTAGGCCACGCCCACTTTGGGATTATAGCAATTTATAGACATTAACCAGATCGAGATAGCTTTTGAGTGTGTAAGAGCTTATTTACTCAGGATTCTTTTATATGTATATATTCATAATTTCTTCATCATGTTCATCATCATCATCATCATCATCATCATCATCATCTTTCAGCCTGGTGCTTTGTGACTGTCTCATGTTAAAGACGTTATAGAAATCAAATCAAACCGGACATTAAAGTGGGTGTTGAATTGTGTTCCCTGGTTCACCAGTAGAGGGAGTTAATGCTCTTTCCCTTCAGACTGATCAACTCCAAGGACTAAAAGTTTAAAGAGAACATCCTAAATCCATGATTTCCCAAAAGTGGGTTAATGTTGATGAGAAAAATCATTTCTCAGATGATTTTGTTGGAGCTGGAGCTCTGGATTTATGTTATTTGAACATTTGTATTTGACAATAAAGGAAGTGGATCACCTGGAACTAGGATGAAGTAAAAGTACGACCAGTTAAATGACCAGAAACTTCAAACATATTTGTGAAAATAATATCCTGAATATTAGTCCTTGGATTTGTCCATTGATTTGTAGAGACAAAAACACAATTCACAACAACAAACACCACAAACAAGTGCAAACTAGTAGCTTTAAGCTTTCCTTACTGTTAGCTACATTAGCCTTGGAGTTCTTAGCTAAATTTGACTCGGAGATTAATATGAATTAATTGCCTTTATTTAAGTTAAAGAAGAAAGTTCCAAAAGAAAGTTTGATTCAGGTTTTATTCCTTTAGGTTCTTCCTTTACAAACCAGTGATAATGGCTATAAAATATCAGGTAAAGTTGCACTGAATCAGTATCTTGTAAAAGGATCGTGTATAAAATGTTTGCATTTCTTGTTTTGCCCTGAGGGACAGTAAAAATCACAGCTGAGGAATAAATTACAAAATGTGTCAAATTTACAGGTAAAACTAAATAGATTGTGGCAAATGAATCTTTTGTAAAAATGTGAAAATAACTGAATCGTGTAAACATCACAATGAATCTTTTTATCAGTCAAGATGAATTTTAAATTTATTCCCCAAATATATATACTTTTGTAAAGCCACTTTGTGACCATGTCTATTGATAAAAGCGCTATACGAATAAAACTGAATTGAATTGAATCATGTGAAAAATGAACAGGTGAAAAATTAATAATTTGAACAATGAATCCAGTTAAAAAAATGAATCATTTGGAAGTGAATCCAAAGATAAATCATCAAGTGAAAAATCATTTGATGTCATTTGAACAAAGAATCAAGTGATAAATTAACCCGTGAAAAAGGAATCATGAATGAAAATCACATGGAAGTAAAGGAATCAAATGGGAAAAAAGAATCATGTGAAAAATGAGATGCAAAATGAATTATATGAAAATAAATGAATCGCTAAAGAAACACGTGTGAAAAATGAATCATATGTAAAAAACAATTTAATTGAATCTTGTGAAAAATGAATCATTTGAAACATGAATCAAGTAAAAAAAAAAAATTTGTAAAATGAATCAAGTATAAAAAAAAGAAATCATGTTCAAAATGAATCAAGTGATAAATTAACCCATGGAAAAGGAATCATGGGTAAAAAAAACATCACATGGAAGTAAACCAATCGAATGGGAAAAAAGAATCATGTGACAAATGAATTGTGTAGGAACCAAATACGTGTGAAAAATGAATCATGTGAAAATAAATGAATCGCCTAAAAACACGTGAAAAATGAATCATGTGTATGAATCATATGAAAATAAAGCAGAATGTAAAGAAAATTACATTAGAAAGCAAATGAATTGGCTGAAAAATGAATCACATGAAGAATGAAGTCATGCACATTACCTTTACAGTGTAATCTGACGTGATGTGACGTGACGTGACAAATGTCTCCTGAGTGACGTCTGCTATCTTTTATTTCGACTTTTAATGTCTAATGTGGTGTTAATAAACTCCAGTTAGACTTGGATGGAAGTTAAAACCAGGTCTTGTGAGTGCTGAGTGCATACATCTACCTTACCTTTACATGATTTGGAAAAGAAAAATAAAATAAAATAAGGGGAGTGTTTTGAACAAGAAAAAGAAAAAAAAACCCTATTGCTCTGATGATCATTTTAAAACAACAGCAATTAGCCACCTGATGGACTGAGGAGTGATTAGAATTATTATTGCGTATTAAAGAGGCTGCACAGGGGCTGGTGATTGGCAGGCTGAAGGACCTGAAGGAGCTTTAATAGGAGTGAGGAGATGGAGGAGGAGGAGGAGGAGGAGACGCTGCAATCAGCACTGAATTGGGAGCTTTTCTTTTTTTTTGTGGTGCGTGTGATTGTCAAGTGGGCCATTTCTGTGCTCTGATTAGGAGTCTTTTCCCCCCACTGGAAGCTGATTTTTTGCGGCCCCTTCGTCCTCTGTGCTCGGTGCAATCAGCCGCCCTCTTACTGTCACTTTACCCCGGCTGATTTCTGTCCCCTCCCCTGCTACCGAAAGAAACGCTAAAGCCCCCTCTGACTCGTTTAAGAAAAAAACTCCTGAAGAAGGTCACCTTGTGGCTGTAATGCTGATGAGGATCTGGAGTAGCTGCCGCTTTATTTCCATTAACGCGATATTGGATCTGCTTAATGGGTCACCGATTTGGAAAACTGCAGTGCTAATTTATGAATGTTTCGTTTTTGTCCGGTTCTGGATACCGCAGATAACTCGGTGAGAAAGTTCTTGTTTTGGTTTTGATTGGATCTCAGATTCCTGCTTTCCAAGGATCAGGTTTTTGCACTAGTTTGACATGCACGAGTAGAGAAATGGCCATTTAAAGAGCATACTACGAGTGTGGGCGTGGCTAAAGGGTGGCCAGGGGTGGCGAAGCATTCCTTTGACTATAAACAAAGAAACAGGTGAGTATTACATGGTTATAAGGATTTAACTTGTCCACCCCAATACATTTAACTTGGCCACACACACACACACACACACAGAATAAACAAAATATATTATATGTAAGCAAGAAAAGAAAAGGAGCTTTGCAACCCATTATCACAGCAGGTGTTTTCCAGGACATTGCAGCAATGTTAATTTTGAAACCTTCTTACAACCTGTTGCTTCATTAGCATGGATGTTAATTAACACATCTTGGCAGTTTTAAAAAGAGACCACACTCACACCTGGGACCTGGGAGGCGCAGTTAAACTAATCGCTGTAATTGCTAGACACAGACACGCTGCTGCACGACATTATCGCTCAATAACGGACGACTAAAAGGTCAGCCGAAAGGTCGTCGGGGTCGATCTCGGATGGATCCAGCTGATTCAGGAGCTGTGTCGGTTCTCAGGTTCTGAGGTTCCTAGACATGGGGGTGGGGTCTGATTCCTTTCCTCGGGTGTGGAAATAATTTCTAGATAATGGAACTAATTGTAGGGGTTTTGTCAAAATACCAACAACACTGGAGTAATGACTGGAGCAAGGAATAAAACACTGTGTGTGTGTCCTGCAGGTAGAGGAAACAAATCCAGATCTAGAACAGACCACCAGTGACCACTTACACAGGCCAGCAATGAACGTCAGAGGCATTTCACATTGGGATGAATAAAGTATCTATCGGCTTGCTTTTTGTCATTTTATAGATTGGGGAACGTCTGTGGTCCTGCTTTCTTTTACATTATAGAAGCTGGACGCTTTTTATGTCATCATATTACTGAGAAACCACAAAGTGTAAACAACTAGTTTAAAGATGGCATTGGTTAGTAACATTTGACTCATAGCTTTCCTTCTTTCTGTCTCTCTTTCTTTTGTATATTTCCAAAGTGGATTTTTTTTGCTCAAATTTCAGAATAGTGTCAGATTGGAAGATAGGCCCACCCACAATCTGTCGGAAATCAAAAGAGTTATTTCTAAGAGGAGTACCAACTTTGCACTCAACTATTTCTTTCTTTGCTTGTTTTGAAGTCAGAAAAATTGTGGCAAAAAAATTATTTCCTTCAATCTAGGCAGCTACTGCCCTGTGCCTCCCCTTTGGCCACGCCCCTGCAGCCTCGACACTACCACCACAATTTGGAATCACATCCCAGGAATCTCTGTGATCCCGAATGAAGAAGAACTGATCTCTTACTTTTCTTGAATTGAATTGAATCATTTGAAAAATCAACAAATGAAAAATGAATCATTTGAAAAATGAATGAAGTAAAGAAAATGAATCATTTGTGAATCATGTGAAATATGAACAAGTGAAAAATGAATCAAGTAAAAAACATGACTCATTTGTGAATCGTGAAATATTAACAAGTGAAAAATGAATCATTTGTAAAATGAATCATGCATAAAAAAGAAATCATGTTCAAAATGAATCAAGTGATAAATGAACCCGTGGAAAAGGAATCATGGGTAAAAATCACATGGAAGTAAACGAATCGAATATGAAAAAGGAATCATGTGAAAAATGAGTTGTTTAGGAACCAGATATGTGCAAAAAGAAAATATGAAATATGAAAATAAATTCTGAATGCTGAGGTTCAGCAGAACTGATCTCTTACTCTTCTGCACTGTTTAACTCCAAAGTCTCTGTGACAGGAGTGTCCCGTGTCCAGCAGGACCTCTGGTGGATCTCTGAAGCCTCTGACGTTCATCGCTGGCCTGTGTAAGTGGTCACTAGTGGTCTGTTCTAGATCTGGACATACACTATGTCAGACACACATCGGTTTACAATTATCGGTGCGTGGAGGGACTGAAGTCAAGCGACCGGAGCAGAAAGATTAATTCCTCTTCCTTTCTGAAGCGCTCGATTACTTATTCCGAGGGCCTCCGCTTGCACAGGATCCCCGAGTGCGTGTGACTGTACTTGGAGGGAAAGTAAAAATAAACAGTTGCATTCTGGGTACTGTATCATTATCACAACAAAGGTTCAGGGCGGGAGCTCCTGAAACGCGAAGCCTGGAACATCTGGAGCACGTTAATCACCACGACCAATGATGGATGCGGTTTATTAGGTTCGGCGACAGATACACTTCAGATCCAGGAGCGAACGTGGACGCAGGTTTAAAACATTTAAATAAAGCGTCTGATCATGGGGCTCTGGTCTCGCACCACAACGCTGATTATTTACTCTCATGATGAACCAGGAGTTTAAATACTAGGCGTCTCAGGTGCTACGTGGGACCCTGAAGCTCTGGTTTCTTAAAAACGACAAGGGTTTAGTGGTTAATGCTTACAGATTAGGAGACACACAGGACATAAACATTATCACACACGATTCGTTTCCTGTCACACCACAGGGCTGTCGAATTCTGGATTCTGATTGGCCAAGAAGGCGTAGTTCATTCTCTATAACAGCAGCTCTGACAGTAGTCAGGTTTATATCCATGTGCTCTTTGTAATACGTTATGGTTTCTATAGTAACAGCTCACTCTCAGCGACTCGTACGCTGGAAGCTTAGCATGAACTGATTTAGTTTCGTCTTCATATGATGTGAACTGACTTGTTTTGCTGCTGTTGTAACAATAAATGGATAAAAAGTATGCTGCGTTGATACGGAGTGTTTTATTCCGTACATGACGCCATATCGGAGTTTCAGAGTTGTCTATTTTACATAGTATCCATGCAACTGGACAGGTTGAAAAAAAGAAGCGGGTCAGATTTTTCAGATTTCAAGTCAAGTGCAAAAGTTTGTGCCCCCTTGAGACAAAATAAAGGAAAAGAATACAGAGTGCTTGAACCTGCTTGGTTTTGCAACTAAATGATCATGTAATGTAGATTCTGAGTGAAGTGAGTTGAAAAGGTTGCATCAGTTAAGCCTTAGGTTTTCTGATGACCAGAAAGCAGTGGATCAGAATATGTCCTGCTCGCACTGTTGACAGGTTTCGTCTAGTCGGAGCTCAGCGTAAGCGAGCCGTCACTCGGACAGTAAACCCTGCCCTCTTTTTCCGTGTGGTACCTGCGGGGTCACCTGGGGTCACCTGCTCGGCCCCGCTGACGGCTGGCACGCTGCTCTAATTTGCCCCATCCCCTATAATTTCCTTCTGCCCTCTGAAGTGGTTGAGGGGTGGAAGGAGGGAGCGAGAGGCTGAATGACCCTTCGCTGTTTGCCCTCACTCGACTTCACGCACCGGCCCCCCGAAAGGAAATAATTACATAGGAAGTAAAGAGGGCAAAAAAGAAATGGAAAAAGTGGCGGGGTGAACGGGAGGGGGTTCGTCTTCTGACCCGACCTGACTGGATTACTGAAAAGCATCCTGAAGAGGTCAGGAGTGAAGACGGACGTCTGTTGATGGTTAGCGGAGGTATACGTGTAGCCCGAGTACGATCCGTGTCCTGACGTGACAAGGTGCAGTGCTGGTCCTTCGGGAGCTGAAACGTATAAATGAATTATTTTTTCACCGTATTCTCTCGTGTGTTTAAAGTCTATCAGGTTCACGTCAGCGTCCTCACTGCACGCACAAGGTGTAGGGAAATCAGAGAAATCAGAACACCAGGAAACTCATAAGCTGAAAACTTCACTTCACACTGTTCTGAGCTCTGACACTGGAGACTCCTTCTTTAAATATTCAGCAGAAAGAGTCTCTACAGAATGAACCATAACTAGAATGGGATAAAAATGATCATTTATGCTGTGGCCATGTGAGCAATCAAACGCCTTTTGTCTTAGGAAATGAATCACTTTTTGGTGGAAGTTTTAACTCCGGTCAAGTAAGTGATGTGTTATTACCACAGATTTCAGCGCCAGAGAGTAGGAGTGGACTTTATCGAGCTATTAGTTGATTAAACAGATGAAATATCAGCAGTAATGACCTTTCAGACTGTAGAAAGTATAATGGTGTGTGTGTGTGTGTGTGGGATTGGATTGGATTTGACTGAAGAATCAGTTCAGATAAAAGGATTCAGTTTAGTTTATCTGATGAAATGCCTCTTTACAAGCAAGATTAGGAGACTAGGATGTAATCCTCATCCTCATCTTCATCCTCTACTTTGCATCACATTTGTTCTCTCAGACACAGCTAAGTAATTGTTTGAACTTTCTTTCTTTCTTTCTTTCTTTCTTTCTTTCTTTCTTTCTGTTACAGCCCGCACACGTGACGCTCTTTGCTGAAACAAAAGCATCATGAACCAATCAAGTGCAATTAGACGAGAGCCCGAGACTTCCCAGGGTGCCGTACTGTACGCACAAACAACCGCCGCCTTCCACAGCTCATAAATTGCTAATGTACTTTTAATGTATTCAGCATAAGTGCTCTGATTTCGTTTGTGCATTAAACAAAAAAAAACTTGATTAGCCGAGGTCTGATCTGTCTATCAAAGAGAGGAAAAAAAAAGAGATAAAAATATGCTGATTAGTTTCCCTTTGGAATCGTTTAACCTCTAAAATATCACAGATTGCTTCCTGGAACGAATTTAAATGAAATAAACTTTTTGATTTTGTGACTTTTTTTTCTGATTCTTGAAGCGTGTGCCTTTAAAATTTCTTTTAAATATTTTTATGTTTGTGATGAATGGATTCTATTATATTCTGTACATTGAATTTCTTTTTATCTTCGCCTCTGAGATGCTTTTCTGCTCAGCACGGATGCAAAGAGTGATTATTTGTGTCGCTCGACGTTCATGCTTTCTGAAACATTCTGTGAAAATTTTACAATTTTTCAGTTGAGAAAAACAAAAAATAGCAAAAATAAAGACCTGGAAAAGGTTTATGCAAAAAAAAAAAAATTCACACTGTAGCTTTGAGCACCCGTTGATATGTAGCTAAAGAAAAAATAAATAAATAAAAAGTAATTAATAATAAAAATATATAATAATAATAATAATAAATATTTTAGAAAATAATATAGAAAATTAATAAATTAAAAAATAAATTATAAAAATTATTTTATAAAAATGATAAAATAAATAATTAAAAATATATAAAAATAAATAAATATTAAAACATTAAACAATAATAAATAATAAATAATAAAGAAAAAAAATAATAAAAAAATAAACCAACCAACCACACAAGTAAACAAACAAAAAATACCAGTCATATGCAAACACAAAAATTGTAGCATGATACTGGGATATGGTAAGAGTTTAACAGCCATAAATATGCAAATACATGCACAGTTGAAAATGATGCTATATAAAATTATACAAAAGACAGATATTACATCAAAAATATAAATTTAAATACAACAACAACAACAACAGATATAAGTGAAATTACAGAGCTAGACTGCTAATTAGAGCAATGAGTGGAAACAGAAATCAGTGTATCAGTATCAGTAGCATACGATTTTAGCTAACGTCTTCTGTGTGTGTGCGTGTGTGTGTGTGTTTAAAGTAGATGTTTGTTAAAAGTAAGAAACATCAGAAGAAGATTCTTATAAAATTTGACCCTTGAAGTATTCATCATTTCAGACTTTTCTGCATTTAGCTAGTTCATGTCGACTTCAACACTGAGGAGAAATCAACAGATATTCGTGTTAGCGGTTCCTTTAAAAGCATAATTATTATTTTGTTGTAGTATTTATTAACATTTCTGAGTGAAACTGAAGAAAATGTTTGTGTTTTCTCTCATTTTTATGGTCAGCAGGCCTTTGGGCTGTCTGTGTGAGACTTGCAGGTGATGTGTTAGCTAGCTAAATGGCTAAGTAGCTAAATAGTCTTGTGTTTAGTCATCTTTAGTGTAAATAGAAATTCTTTGTCTGATGGTTTAGTCATTTTCAGCAAACCTCCATCACAACAAGTGTTGGACTCGCAAGATTCTAGCAAGTTCAAGATTCCAGCTTGTTAGCAAGATTAGCTCAATAGCTAGCTGTAACAAGCGAATATCTATATGAAGCCAAAAAGACGTGGCATTATCAAAAATGTAAGCTTTAATGAATATTTAAGTCTGTTTGGAGAAATCTTTCCTCTGAAGGAGTTTTATGTCAGTTACGGATATTTAAAGACATAATCTGAGGTAAAAATCTCAGAGGAAGTGCTTGAGAAGAGTGTGAGTGTAGCAGCGGTGTTGTCTTGACTTAAAACAACATTGAAATGATAAGAAAAATAATAATAAAAAAGCACAAACACACACTTTACATTTTACCACGCAGTCCCTTTAAAGTGTATTAATGGTGTTTCTAGATTTTTCCTCGGGCTGCTGTGGGTCTGCTCCTACCAGCACGCCTGCCCCTATAAATACAGAGCGAAAACATTGCTACAGTGGCCGTGTTGTTGCACCGAGGGCCAGTTTCTTGTTGTTGGATTTTCGGTGGCTCTGCAACACAGGAGCTGCATCAAAGCTCCCGGTGCGTGGTGCCATGTTTTCAGATGGGGCTGTCGATAAAAGCCATTCATCTTCATTGGGTGGAACGAGCCTCGGCGAGATCTAGGCACGCTAGGCCCCTTTTGAGACGGCAGCGAGACTAAACGCTGTGGAAAAATCCTTCATGTCGCTGCAGGTCTTTCAAAACAGCCCTCAGCTCGCACATTACACCACCCTTCTCCACTCGGGTGGTGGTGTGTGCCAGCTGTGTGTACGAGCATGAGATATGTGTGTGTGTGTGTGTGTGTGAGTAGAGCCGATATTACATCAGAATATGGGACATTTCCTCATTGTATTGCCTTCATTTATATTTTATTTACATACTAAACATATTTAAATAGATTTAATATTCTGTGAAACAACTTCCTGTTCCAGTTCTCTCTTGCGTTAGCTCCTTGCTTTAAGTGACTTAGTTCTCCACCATCGTGGTCCCTTAATAAACAGTATTGAGACTCAGATCTCAGCACTGGAGTGTTGTTGTGAAAGGTTTGAAAGTGTTTTATTATGAAAGTTAGACCTGAACATCTTAGCACACATAATTACAGCTACGTTACAGACGTGAGGCTACAAAAAGCTTCTCCTCCATCTTCTGCATCTCAGCGTCCTCCATCATCTCCTCCAGCTTCTCCATCATTTCTTCCACCTTCACCACCTCCTCCATCTCCTCCATCATCTCCTCCACCTCCTCCAGCATCTTCTCCACCTTCACCTCCTCCTTTATGTTCTCGGTCATCTCCTCCACCTCCTCCATAATCTCCTCCACCTCCTCTATCACCTCCTCCATGTCCTCCATAATCTCCTCCACCTCTATCTCCTCCATCATCACCTTCACCTCCTCCATCATCTCCTTCATCTTTTCCATCATCTCCTTCATCTTTTCCATTATCTGCTTCATCTTCTTAATCATCTCCTTCACTTCCTCTATCATCTCCTCCACCCTCTCCATTATCTCCTCCACCTCCTCCATCATCTCCTCCACATCCTCCATCATCTTCTCCACCTTCACCTACTCCAACATCTCCTACACCTCCTCCATTTTCACCTCCTCCATCATCTCCTCCACCTCCTTACCCTTAATCTCCACCATCTCCTCCTACAGCAGTGTTGCACCTATAAACTAAGTGCACCCCTGTGTTAGTCTTCACCTCTGTAACAACTTTTGGAGAAAATCTGAAAACCCTGAATTTTTCACCAAAAACAAGAAGGCCAAAAAGGCTGACCATTTACTTCTTTTTTAGGAGAAAAATTCATTGTTCCCAGACTTTCTCCAAATTCACAGTGTTTGTTAGGGAGCTGAAGACTAACACAGGGTTGCTTTCCTCCTATCACGCTCCAGTGCTGAGATCCGAGCCTCTCATTGACGTGTTTATTACTCAGAATGTACCTGATTATTTAATTTAGTCCGAATCATTAAAAAAATAACATTCACAAATTCTTCTTCTACATTTATTTCAATAAATTACAATAAAAAGGAAGAAGAGAGAGAAAGAACAAAGATGAACAAAGAAAGAAAAGAGCGAGTGCTGCTTTAATAACTATTCATCGTGTCCCACAAGGATCAGTGCTGGGACCTCTTCTGTTCTTCCTAAAAAAGTAAGTGTACTTTTGTGTTATTCTTCAGCTTTTGTAAATTTGGGGGAAAAACAAATTTTTGGCAAAAAATGGGTTAAGAAAAAAGGGGTAAATCTCTATTTATTTATTTATTTGTTTGTTTGTTTGTTTGTTGGTTTGTTTCTTTCTTTGTTTGTTTATTTATTCAGCATTCTCAGATTTTCCCCCAAATTTACTGTGTCCATTAGGAAGCTAAAAACTAACACAGGGATGCACTTACTTTTTGTCCTGTGATGCTCCACAGCTGAGACACTCATTTATTTATTTATTTATTTATTTATTTATTTACTTACTTACTTACTTACTTACTTACTTACTTATTTCAGTGTTCTCAGATTTCCCCCCAAATCCACACCATCCATTAGGGAGGTGAAGAGTAACACAGGGGTGCACTTACTTTTGTCCTATGATGCTCCACAGCTGAGACATCTATCTATCTATCTATCTATCTATCTATCTATCTATCTATCTATCTATCTATCTATCTATCTATCTATCTATCTATCTATCTATCTATCTATTTTTCCAGCATTCTCAGATTTTCCCCCAAATTCACAGCATCCCTTAGGGAGGTGAAAACTAACACTTACTTTTGTCCTATGACACTCCACATCTGAGACAGTTCTCACAGTATGATATCTCTATATTTATGTATCAAACCCTCACTAGTTTCTGATTTGTGCAGAGGAACGCATGATAATGCCTTACTTTTTTTGTTCCTTTCACCATAGCATGTGAAACATCCATTAATATTCCACAGATCTAACTGGCCGAAATAGTGACATCCATCAAAATACTTTTTCTCCTTCAGGAAAAAAAAGCAAAAGAAAACGTGGTGCCAACAACTTGAAAGAAATCTCTCGTCTCATCTTTCATACCCGGCTCTCTTCTCGCCGGCGCTGCCGCTGCTGACGGGTGTTGATGGCTTCAGGATTTTCAAAGCCGTGTCTGTTATTTCAGGACAGGACAGACAAAGACAGACAAACACATTAAAAACCGAAGAAAAGTGCTTTGCGATATTTGTCACTGTCTTCACCTCAATCTGGGGTTTGTTTCGAATACAGTAGCGTGACTGTAATTGTTTTCCTTCCAGTTTGAGACACTCAGAGGAACTCAGAGGAACTCAGGGCCTTTGAAGTGAAGATCGTGACCTCAAACTGCACTTTAACGCCTCTTCAGTGGTTTCTATAAAAAAAAAAGTCTCCGTGTTTTTTTTTTATCCTGTTTTACGTTTCGTCCAGTTTGTGCTGCAGAGGCAGAGTCACGCCTCGAGGCATGCAATAGGCGGAAACGGGTCAATAACGGCCGCTGAGTGACGGGTTATTTATAGGAGGCTAAATGGCCTAAACAAACCAAAATAATAGAGTTAGCTTCCCGGGTTCCTCACACGTTCTGTGGACACAAAAGACAAAGGGGTCAGTTAGTGGAAGGGGGGACGAGGGGATGAGGTGGAGGAGGTGGGGGGTAGATTGTCGCAAGAGAAGCGGACAGTATCAAAGATTCGGAAGTGTTTGTGTTAGCCAGGCTGTTTCTGTAAAACACCGGATCAATGATTAACGCTGCTTTCTTTCCAGCTCAGATTTACAATGTCTCCATTCAGACTGGTCTACAACAGCGGCTCTGACAATAGAGTTTATATTAACGCCTTATCGTTTCCATAGTAACACAGGGACTTGTACGCTGGGCGGTGACGTTTTCTGTTTATTTATTGTTTATTCACGGTTATTTATTTGTCAATTATGCGAGGAGTCTCAGGTGTCAGTGCTGTGTAACAATCGGGCGACTTTTTCGAGACAGAGGGTTTAGACTTCTTTGTGGTTTATGTGTAAAATTATGAGAGAGAGAGGGAGAGAGAGAGAGAGAGACAAACAAACAGACAGAGGGACAGACAAACAAAACAAACAAACAGACAGGGTGGTTACTGTTATTGTTTCTATTTTTCTCTTTTCTGTTTTTTAGCTTCTTTTTTTATTTCTTGATCAAAATATAATCAGAGATTCGGTATAAAATGTCTCCTCAGAGGCAAAAATAAAAAACCCCAGTCACATCATGAAAGCTCTCTGTAATCACAATCACGCTTCCAGTCTGCTAAAGTTTTTGAGAAGAACAATAAGAGCAGCTGGACTGTGGATCGGTGTGATGATGTGGTGCGAAAGTCATGTGAGGGTTTTCTGGGTGTCAGAATGCGAGTGTAAGAGAGGATCGATGTGTGTGTGTGAGCAGCAAGCATCTCTCTCTCTCTCTCTCTCTCTCTTTCTCTCTCTCTAATCACCTGCGAGAGCGTGTGCTGATTGTCAATTTGAAGCTATTATTTGTTTGATGAGGCCCCCTGACATGACTCTTCGTTCCTGGACAATCAGAGGGCCGGATGGCAGGGCCACCCTGGTGAAGGAGCTTGTGTCTGATTGGGGTGACTGCGAGACTAACAGACCCCATGCCGAGCAAGGAGCGACCGGACCACGCATTCCTAGATGACAACGGGGCCAAATCAGAGGCAGAGAAATCTGTGAATCTCCTTCCCTCGGGCCCTGCTGTGAACGTTAACCCGCTCTGCGCTCGCGGACTTATAAAAGGTTTATAAAAGCCGATGATTATACGGCGTGACCCTCGGCCCACATGATATCAGATAAGCTCGGGGTTAGAGAAGTGCTGGGCTATTACGTGATTTAGCATGCTAGCGTTAAACGGCTGGAATATGCGTTAAGTCAGAAGTAAAGTGGCTTAACAGGTGAGTTCGCATGTCATTTAGCGCTAAATAACAACCAGTGCTTTAAACACGCATGAATTTACTGGAGTGGAACCGATTACAGGCTTTTTACAGGCTTTTCAGTGCAAAGTGCTATTTTTATTTAAAAAAAGAAAGCCCTCATACATGAACACGACCACTCCGCCTGGCCTTAGATCCTGTTTTGAACCCTTTTTATTTCACCAGCAGAACAGAAATGGACTTTTTAAAACCAGCATAAAGAAATGAATGATGTTCTGGCTGTGAGTCTGATCTAAAATGAGTCATGTTTCAGTGTTTATTCTTTCTGTTGGACACAGAATGTTCCTGGTTGAAGATGAAGCTGCTGTTTAGATGAACAAACACTCGGAGCATCTCAGAGAGCAGAAATGGGTTTGATATCAACATTTACTTTGAAGATACAAACATTTCTGTGGGAAAAAAATGAACCGTTCTTAATTTTTTTGGAACTTTTCTATGAATATATATCACCCCTAGTAGGCTAAAAACACAAATACTTCTGAAACATGAAAAAATTATTTCGAGTGTCTACTTTTAGCTTTATATTAAGCATCACTGTAGAGTGAGACATGACTAAGACACTCAAGCATCAACATGAACACACACACACACACACAGAAACACAAAACAGGATTAAACTCCATTCTTCGCGTAAAATTTTCTTTTTAAAAGTGTTTTCATTTTTGTTTCATGTACAGTATACCAGCTTAAAAAAAAGAAACAACAAGAAAACAAATCATTACACAACAGAAAACAGATGCATGCCAGAGAGATTCATGAATATGCAAATTAGCTAAAACACCAGACCTATAAACTCCGCCCCGCAGGACTGTATCAGAAAACATTAGCATGCAGGAATAAAACACCTCGTGTAGTGCTGTTAGAGAAAAATAATCAGCAGCAGTGTAGTGAGACTGATGTAGATCCAAACACACACACACACAGCACACACACTGAGCACACTTCACTGACTCTATGATGTGTGTGAAGTGTGTCATAGAGGCCTGAAACACTTTCTGTATATTTTGGTATCTCCTGTATGTGTGTGTGTGTGTGTGTGTTTATCTTGTCTTCACTGGCACACTTGGCTTCATCTGTAAGCCCTTAAGCACACATACTCTCTCTTACACACACACACACACACACACACACACACACACACACACACGGTCTAACATGCCTATACGGCACACTTTTTTTTCCTGGACGCCGTTTCTGCTGACCTGAATGTCGTTTCAACAGAAATCCTGTCATTTTAAGCCAGAAAACCGGAGCGCCGCCGAATCCTGGCTTCTGATTGGTCGGAAGAGGAGGCGTTGATTAATTGTCCGAACGGCCAGCTCTGACAGTAGAGCAGCTGCAAATCACAGATCTGTCATGTTAAAGCGCTTGGTCTGATACGTTACCGTTTCCATGGTAATGACGTTGATAAGGTGAAGATGTTTTGAAGGAAAGAGGTTTCCAGTGACAGAGTTGTTTTTTTTTGTGGTAAGACTCAGAAGTAAAGCTTAAGTTAAGTGAAAAAGCGAAAAGAAAAATGAAAGCTGAAGAGAGAGATCTGCTGTAAGGGGAAAAAAGAGAAACAAAGAAATGCTAAATATAGCACAAATCTCAGGTTTCTGCAAAAAAAAATAAACAAAACCAAACAAAACAAAAAAGTCGTAGCTGTTGATGGTGAAGCAAGGTGCTTCCTCAGGTAGGGGGCGTGGCCTAAAGTCGAAAGGTATAAGCGTGGGCTAGACATATTGTAGAACTCTTAATGATTTAGATGCTAAACTGCTAGCTAGATGCTTTTCTAACCCGTTAGCGCCAAACCAAAACTTCAGTGTTTTTATTATATTTTTCAGTTTACAGAAGCTAGCATAGCTTTTAGCGTCGACGCTAAAAGAATAGGAATGTTTATTGACAGTGAGACGCGGCGTGTGGAGATCAGCGGAGCGTAAAAACAACGGCATTTTAATCTGACAATGTTGCAACTTTAAAAGCCCGGGATCCACGAAGAGAAGAAACCCGGTGGTTATCGGTGGATCTGTCAGCACGAGCTGCGCATGCAGGCACAGACACAAGACAAACCCCTGACTCAGCAGCTCTATCTGTGTGCCTGTCTGTAAATATGGGCTCCGTGTGTGTGTGTGTGTGTGTGTGTGTGTAATCTAAGATCTACACAGAATAAAGAACACTACTATCTTGTTGTGGCTGCGCTCTCTCTCTCTCTCTCTCTCTCTCTCTCTCTCTCTCTCTCTCTCTCTCTCTCTCTCTCTCTCTCTCTCTCTCTCTCTCTCTCTCATGGTGCTCAGAGTTGACACCAGAGATTAATACAGATTGATAAAATGAAGGATTCGAGTGAACTGTGATGAGTTACTGGTCAGTGTCTAAACACAGGTTCGAGGGACGGCGGAGCATTCAATTTTTTACATGTTTTTGGAAAATAAAGAAATATTCATATTTGAAAGATTTTTCTGAAAAACATAAAGAAAGAGAAATGAATGCTGTCTCTTGCGAGTGAAGAAGAAGAGAGCGATCGCGCGGAGGAGAGAAGCGGTTACTTTTTCTGAAGCACACAGAAACAGTGGCAGCTCGCGGCTCAGGCCGAGGCATGCCGTCGACTCCCGAAACTATTTTGACAGATGGCGGTTGGTGATAAACGAGGGAAATATTTCTCACAGTTCGCAGACGGTCCAGGCTTTAAGCGTCTGCTCTGTGTTTGTGGAACGGGGGAAAAGCGCTAACCGGAGCTACATCCCGACATTGTTCACCGTTTGGCCTGTGTAGGCAAAGCCTTGTTCTTCTGGTCTACTCACTCCGTCTGTGTGTGTGTGTGTGTGTGTCTGTGTGTGTTTGTACACCTAGGGATTGAATTCTCCTGCCTCTCCGGGACTCAGAATCTACCATTCCGATGCCGGCACAGTGCTTTTCTGCTCAACACGGATGTAAAGAGTGCTTATGTTTTGAGGTTTGGATCTTCAGTGCACCAGAAGGTTCTCTGAAATCTTATGATGACTACTTCCTGTGTCCCATTCTGAGCCGGATTCCACTTAGTGCTTAGCACTGTTTCCTCACAGCAAGAAGGTCCTGGGTCTGAATCCCGGGGTCAAACAGGCAGGGGCCTTTCTGTGTGGAGTTTGCATGTTCTCCCCGTGCCTGTGTGGGTTTACTCCGGGTACTCCGGTTTCCTCCCACAGTCCAAAAACATGTACATTAGGTTGATTGTTAATTCTAAATTGCCCATAGGAGTGAGTGTGAGTGTGTGGTTGTCTGTCTATATGTGTGGCCCTGTGATGGACTGGTGACCTGTCCAGGGTGTACCCCTGCCTTTCGCCCAGTGTGTGCTGGGATAGGCTCCAGCAGATCCCCATGACCCTAATTAGGAATAAAGCGGGTATAGAAAGTTGATGGATGAACTGAATTAGGTTCCACTAACTTCAGACAAGAAATCTAATGCAATATTTATTTAAAGTCCAGGATTACTGTACACTCCTAAAAATGAAGGTTCGAGGAAGAACCAATCAGGGTTTTTTTTTTTTTTTTTACAGTGATGACATAGAAAAGAACTATATTTGGTTCCACAAAAAAGCTTTCAGTGAACAGTTCTTAAAGAAACTCATTTTTTTAGTGCTATAAGGAACATTTTTGTAGTCTGAAGAACCTTTATCCTCTACAAAGAACGTTCTTTATAAATCTGTGACAGAACCGTTTAAGAACCGATTCTTTTAATAATAAATATATAACAAATATAAGTATAAATATTGGCACCCCATCACTCACAGGACCCTCGTGGATCAGTTTTGCAGATTTATCTGTTTAACAGTTGTATATTAGCTCAATGTTTATTTTTATAGATCTTTCACTCCTACAGCGTTCCTGTGATGTTGATTTGTCACAGAAATGTAACACAAACGTTCCCACAAACATCTACAGTAAGAACTCAGTGTTACTCATCAGCTCTGAGGAGCCCAGAGAACCGAGAGGAACACAGCAAAGAGAAGGAGGAGAGAACTCCACGCAGACAGGAACTCCAGCTGTTTCTTTGCAAAAAGAAATTTCATTTATATATTTTTATTATGTTTATAAGTAATTAAAGTCAAGGATTTAAGGCAGAATTTCCACTTTATTTAACTTATTAAAAATGTAAAAATAAAAAAAAAATTACAAATACTGTAATTTAGTTCATTCATAAATAAATAAATAAAATAAACAAATAAATAAATAAATATGTGCATTTACAAATATGTTAATTCATAATAAATAAGTAAGTAAATAAATAAATATAATAAATAAATATGTGCAATTGCAAACATTAATTTAGTTAATAAGTACTTAAATAAATAAATAACAAGGAATACATGCATTTAAAAAAAAATTGTACTGACGTTATATCAATGTGGAAATTCTGCACTTAGATTAAATATAATTTATATTTGTTTTCTTTGTGTGTATTTGTGTGTGTGTGTGTGTGTGTGTGTGTGTGTGCACGTGTTTAAGGCTGGCATGAGCTCATCTTGTGCCTCGGGTAAAATAAATAAATACAGACGTGTCAGTTCTCCCATAAGAAATCAATTTGTTTGTTTAAGTTCCATAGACTGCATGCAGTGTCTGCGTCCGCCCATTTTCAGACGAGTCGCACTGAGTGATGTGATGTATCTATATAAACCCGCAGACGTCTGAAGTGGCTGTCAATCAAACGTCTCACCCAGCTTCGTCTAGCACAAGTTTGTATATGGGCTCATCGTGGAGTGGTTTCGGTGTGGGGGGTGTGGGGGGGGGGGTACTGCGTGCTCTACCTTGTTCTTGTGTTGGCTCTGTGTGTGTGTGTGTGTGTGTGTGTGTGTGTACCTTCCATCTTGCATGTCTGAGACTTTGCATGTCTCATTAGCTGGGGTCAGTGAGCACTCACTGCCTCTCGTGTGTGTGTGTGTGTTAGAAAAACACACAGCATGTAAAGATGTCAGATCCCTGCAGAAAGTTCACAGGGCGTTATTTAAACTCACCGCTGCCAAGAGAGGAAATCTTACACCTTCACCCTCGGCTCTGACCGCCCGAGTGGACGTCTGAGTCACTTTTGTTCCAGAAAAAAAGAATGAGATTTTATTTTTAAACTGAAAACTGGATCGAAGCGAGAGGGAAGAATGCATGAAAAGTCCAGCTATTCATTCACTGATAATTAATCAGCTGTAGATTCTCATTTACCTTCTTTAAAAAAAAAAAAAAAAAAATAGCAAAAAACAATCATTTTAAACACAGATTAATTAATGCCTGAAATCTTAGCTTCATTATAATTAGGGATTAAAGCGCTCTGGGTCCGACTGTAATCAACACTGATCTGGTTGTCGTGTGATAAATTTATTATTTTAATTATTTTCCTAGAGTTTAGGTCAAAGTAGAGGGAAGAAAGAGAGTCTGGTGATCCCTGTTTATAACGACTGAATTGTTTAACAACATTGAATGTAACCGTACGTGGATAAAAAGTATAAGTAATAAATACAGAATAAAGCTATTGCTTCATTTTCATTGACATTTTTATCCATTTATGGTTTCATGTAATGTTAAATATCCTTTAAACAATTTTCTCCTTTTCTCGTCAGCTAATCGAGAATTTGCATAGGGGAAATAAATAAAGAAAATAAATAAATAAATGTGCATTTACAAATACATTACTTTGGTTAATTCATAAAATATTTATTGGAATTTTTTTTCCATTTATGGTTACATTTATTGTTGTTAAACATCGGTTAAACAGTTTTAAACAGTTTTCTCCTTCTCTCCTCAGCCTCTCTGTTTTTTTCTCCTTTAATTAAAACTTTATTCTAAAAATGTATTTGCATATGTGATGTGATTGGAGTTGGTCAAACGTTCAGTATTTCATCACAATTAGATGAGGAGCTTCTCTGAGACGCTCGTTCGTTGTTGTTGTTGTTGTTTTAAATGTATTAGTGATGCTTCAATAATGAAACCCGTGCCTTTATTGGTGTGTGTGAAAGATTTGTTCAGCACAATTCATTAACAGGTGATTAAAAGAAGTGTGTGTTAATTAAAACCAACCTCAGAATAAAGTGTTCGTTTTGCTCTGAATTCACACCGCTATGGACGACAGACGACGCAGAGCCATGGCGACGCAGAGCGATGGCGACGCAGAGCGATGACGACGCAGAGCGATGGCGACGCAGAGCGATGGCGACGCAGAGCGATGACGACGCAGAGCCATGGCGACGCAGAGCGATGGCGACGCAGAGCCATGGCGACGCAGAGCGATGACGACGCAGAGCGATGACGACGCAGAGCCATGGCGACGCAGAGCGATGACGACGCAGAGCCATGGCGACGCAGAGCGATGACGACGCAGAGCCATGGCGACGCAGAGCCATGGCGACGCAGAGCGATGGCGACGCAGAGCGATGGCGACGCAGAGCCATGGCGACGCAGAGCCATGGCGACGCAGAGCGATGGCGACGCAGAGCCATGGCGACGCAGAGCCATGGCGACGCAGAGCCATGGCGACGCTGGACTGGACAGTTAACACAATATCTCGTTTCTTACGCTTTGCTTTTCTCTCTTGAAGGAATAAATTGCGGCGGATTTCTAAAGACGATGTTAAATTGCGCCTTGGCGTCTGGCCGGTATTAAAACGGCCTCGCTCTTCACCGCTCAGCATCACAAAAGCCTCGACCTCTTAAACCTGCACCACTTAAAGACTCGAGGATCTTAACCTCTGAAAGGAAAGAAGGAGAGGGCCAGTGCTCTGGGTCCTGGGGTGTGTAGGGGGCAGTAGTGTAGCGGATGAAAGGGGGGGCACTTGCATGTCAGATGTCACCAGTGTAGAGGTTTAACCCCCCCAACCCCTCACCACCCCTCCAAAACACACACACACACACACACACACACACAGTCCCCTCCCAGCACTGTTTATGTAGGCCTGGTAGGATTTCCTGCTACACGATGAAATAATTAGAGGCCCAGCATGAAGAGCGAGCATCAGGCTCAGGAGAGTCTGGAAGATGGGGGATGTCTTTCTCTCTCTTTCTCTCTCTCTTTCTCTCTTTTTTTCTTTCTTCTTTCTTTCTCTCCCTCCCTCACTTTCTCTCGTTCTTGTTCTCTTTCTCTCTCTCTCTCCCTCATTCTTTCTTTCTCTTTCTTTCTTTCTTTCTTTCTTTCTTTCTTTCTTTCTTTCTTCCTTTCTTTCTTCCTTTCTTTCTTTCTTTCTTTCTTTCTCACTCACTCACTCACTCCTCTCATTCTCTCTCTTTTTATTTTTTATTTCTCTCTCTCTCTCTCTCTCTCTCTCTCTCTCTCTCTGAATTACTCCCATCCCTGAAACGAGTTTCCCTCATTCTCTCTCTCTCTCTCATTCATTTTCTCTCTCTTCCTCTCTATCCCTCTCTCTCTCTCCCTCTCTCTCTACCTCCTTGAAGAGGCTTTTATTCTTGTCTTTGGTTGATGGAGATTTAAAAAAAATCCCCATCAAATTAACCCTATTCATTCTAAAATGGCTTCAATCGCTCGAACCACACAGAGATTCCCTTGAGGAGTCGAGAGTCGTCACGCCTCACGTTGACGTCACACGTGGAAAAATGAACCAAATCAAAACGTTCACTTTACTGCTGCAGAGATTCATGTCACATAAACAGCACACTATTATTCAAGCTGTTTATCCGAGTAAATAAAAAGCCTGGGTTTTGATTAGCTCGATAAGACGTAGAGGTAAAGCTCACGCGTGCCGCAGCTCACTCAACGCTCAATGGAAATAATGTCAATGATGTTGATTAATTATGCGTTTTAGGTCACATGACTGTTGCTGGTGGTTGTTTTTTTGTCTTTAGGAACAAAGCAAATGTTTACAAGGCAAGTTAACTCTCCCCTGAAAAGAGACTCACAGCCGGTTCTACTGAAAAACAGCTATTTCTGTAGGGGGCCAAGCTCTTTTTGAGCCAAACAAACAAGCAAACTGCTAGACTTTTGCTATAAATACTCACTCACACATTCACTCCCAGTCCATTTGTGTGGACATCATCTATTTCTGTGTATTTAAGTGTCGATGTTTTAGGGGTCCAAGCACTTTTTGTGGCACTTTTGTTAGCAACATCCAGTAAAAACACTGATTCATGCAGAATGTAGATAGAAATTAATGATTGAATAAATGAATAATGCAGACTATAGATCTAAATAGACATAAATATATCTTAGAAACATTGAAGGGTTAGATTACATAGAAATTTCTTGGTCCTATGTGAAAACCCCATAATCCAGGAGCTGTTACTATAGAAACGACAACAGATCAGAGGGAAATGAATCAACACCTTGTGACCAATCAGACTTGAGAATTCAATTCAGTTTTATCTGTGTAGTGCTTTTAACTGTGAGCATTGTTGCAAAGCAGCTTTAGACAAATATAAAAGTATATAAATTGAAATATAATATAATATATTATACATTTCAAATAAAAATATCTATCAAGTCAGAGGCAACAGTGGAAAGGAAAAAACTCCCTGAGAGTTCATCAGCGCTGTCTTTATAAGTAAAAATAACATCAAGGCAGATGAAGGTAATAACTCATGAGGCGTGACCCAAAAAGATGGGTCTGTGGAGTGGAGTGGAGTGGGTGTGGCTGGTTATCCTGGAAACCCAAGCGCCAACCTTTACCTGCTGTAGATACACACACAAGTCTAGACTTTGATTCCTTGCTTGATTAAATGGTTGTTAGCTATTTGTTTAGATATAAAAGAAAGAAAATACATGGTGAAGGAAAACCTGGGACTCTCCCAGAAGGCTCGGGTGTGTTGGCAGGTGTGTTTCCAGCCCAGCCGCGGTGATGTCATGAGCTCGGCAGCTCCATACAGCAGCAGTGAGGTGAACAGGATTCTGGGACAGGTGTAGACTCTTTACCTTTCCTCTCCCACGTTGCCACAGCTGGAATAATCGAGAGGTTGACTGTCAGCACGGCCGCTTCACGCCTGCCTTGGTGTAAAAAGGCCGCCTTTTCAGGCCCTTTGGCTCGTGACATGTTCGCACCTTTCAAAATCGGGAAGGAGAGAGGAACAAGTATGTGTAAACTTCACTTATCTCGACGATTTTGTTCCCATTAACACACGATGTACAGCCAGACTCGCATTATGACTCGTGTAATGTTTGCTTTGGCATGTTACAGCGTTTTTTGTGGCAAATCCTCAGCGCTCAGAGTATTCCGGTATTTATTGCATAAGAGCCATGTGGAAAGGTGCCTCGCTGGTGGTAGAGAGGCATGAAGAGTTTTTCTGCCAAAACGCCGCTGATTTATTCATAGCTTGTAACTGCAGGAAACTGATATGTTGGGCTTAGTGGTTAGCACTGTAGCACAGCAAGAAGGTCCTGGGTTCGAACAGGCAGGGGTCTTTCTGTGTGGAGTTTGCATGTTCTCCCCGTGCCTGTGTGGGTTTACTCCGGGTACTCCGGTTTCCTCCCACAGTCCAAAAACATGTACATTAGGTTGACTGGTAATTCTAAATTGCCCATAGGAGTGAGTGTGAGTGTGTGGTTGTCTGTCTATATGTGTGGCCCTGTGATGGACTGGTGACCTGTCCAGGGTGTACCCCTGCCTTTCGCCTAATGTGTGCTGGGATAGGCTCCAGCAGATCCCCATGACCCTAATTAGGAATAAAGCAGTTATAGAAAATGGATGGATGGATGATATGTTCCCTGATATGTCAGGCCTGTAGGGAACTGTTACATAATACAGTCTACGTTCTACAGCGTACAGATGAAAAGGATTTTGTTTTCATTTTCAGGGGCTTCATCTTGGGTCATCACACACAACCTGCACTTTAACACTCACTTTAGTGTCATAATTGAGGGATCATGTCTAAAGTTACTGAAGAAAACACTTTAAAAAAAGGAACCTGCTCATCAAAAGTCGAGAATTTTCTCAGATAAGCAAGCTTCCAATCGCAGCCTGCAAATATGATCAGTGAAGTTTTTCCTCAGAGAAATCCTCACGATAATCCTGTCAGGATAGTGTAGATTAGCAAACAAGCTATTGTTATTTGTTTAATTAAAACTCCTGCCATTTTATCTTAGATTAGAAAACTAGCTCATGTTATCAGTATGATGGAAATAAATTTTAAGAATATGAATAAAAAACTCCTAAAATCCTCACAGTAATCCTGTCAGGTTAGCTTAGATTAGCAAATGTTAGCAGCAAATATTATGAATATTTATTAATATTACCTTAAAAAACAATAATCTTGTCAGGTTACCTCAGATAAGCTAACTAGCTAGCATTAGCAGTGAGGATTATGAACATTTATGAACAGAACTGTCAGATTAATTTATACTAGCGGTGAGCCAGCATTAGCAGTGAATATCCTGTCATGCTGATCCAACATTTATAAAGAGAACTTCAGAGAGAAGTAGTTCTGTCAGATTAGCATATATTAGCTAGCTGTCAAGTTCATTCAGTGTTGATGTAATGGAACAACGATCCAAATCTTCTTCTTCCCCTGAATGCAGTGACCCGAGGCTGGAAAGATGAAAGGATCTGAAGGTTGCTGCTCGCATCCAGGACGTTTCCTGTGGGCTCGTGGCACTGAGACCCTGAGGGCGAGAAAAGCAAGTGGAGCAGGCTAGCTCTGAGGTCAAAGATCATAACAAGATGGATTTAGGGTTAAGTTAGAGAATAACCAAAGTGATATCTGTGGCACAGGGGGGAGTTTCAAAGCCCCACGTCTAGACGGCGTCCTCTGGTTAAAGAGATTCAGGAGAAAGCGAAGCCTCGTCAAAGCTCCGTGTGAATTTATCTTCATGTTATCGAACCACATAACGTTCTGATGGCATTATGAATAAAGGTGGTTGGTGGTGGCGGCACAAACTAGTAACGTCATCAGAGGAAACGTCCGGAAGCTTGGAGTCGTCGCTTTTAGGTAAACTTCTCCGTGCCGCCGAAACAAAAGGCTGTGTTCACAGGGAGACCTGGTGAGCTTACAGGCTGAAGTGGGTGTGTTTTGGGTACGACTTCCGTGTCTGAATAATCTGTTTCCTTTAGCTAGTATGATAGCAGCGGCTTGGTGGCTGCCGCTCTATGAAAGGCTGTCATCGGCTCCATTTCCTCTTCCACAAGGATGTTGATGGGATCGAACGCCTGCGGCCCCTTGACACGCAAAAGCAACTGTAGAAAGTCTTCATTCTTCTTGCAAAGAAATCTCTGAATCACAATTCTCCAAGGGTTCCTTAACAGTTCTTAATGACTTATCATTGACAGACAAACACTCTGCCTAGAACCATACAGGGGTTCTCAAAAAGGGCTCTAGATTTAATTCTCTGTGTATTCAGATCAAGACTTCACCTCACATTTACTTCTGTTTACAAAATCATAACCTCTCAAATCATTATCTAACACACAATTTGGAAAAAAAGTCTGTAGCTACCTCAGATTATAATTCAGCAAATCCATAATTCACCTCACATTAGTAACAAAATCATTATCTACTTCGATAAAAAAATAACTGCAGTCTGTCTCGTAATCTACCTCTATAATTTTGTCAATTAATAATCTATTTCACTTGATGAATTTATCTATTTATCTTAACTTTAAATCAACCTCATAATCTACCCCAGATTATGATTTTATAAATAATCTTGGAAGAAGCTTATAATTTTGGAAAGACATAATCTACCTCACATGATTAACAAACAGACTTTATCTAATTAAAAAATTTTAAAAAATGAATTGCAGTCTCTCAAAATCTACCTCAGATTATAATTCTGTCAATCAATAATCTGTCACACAGAATGAATTTATCTTAATCTACTTTGAATTGTTTGCAAAAATAATCGTGATCTACCTCATAACTTACCTCAGATTATGTTTTTATAAATAATCTCAGATTATAAATTTACAAATCCATAATCTACCTCACTTGATTAACAAAGTCTTAAAAAATGACCAGCAGTCTGCCTCATAATCTACCTCAGATTATAATTTTGCTAATCAATAATCTACTACACATGATGAATTAAAAAATCTTCAAATTATTTAAAAAATAATCAAGATCTACCTCGTAATCTACCTTAGATTATGATTTTATAAATAATCTATCACAGATTATAATTTTGCTAATCAATAATCTACTTCACATGAATTAAAAAATCTTCAAATTATTTAAAAAATAATCAAGATTCATGTCATAATCTACCTCAGATTATGATTTTGCAAATCAACAATCTATCTCACAGGATGAATTCATCATAATCTACTTCAAATTGTTCGCAAAAATAATCAAGATCTACCTCGTAATCTACCTCAGATTATGAATTTGCGAATCCATAACCTATGATAAAAAACATTTGGTCAGATTTTGAATAAAATAATGCAATAATCCCACCTCAGATTATTATATTCAAATCCATTATTTACTTCAAACTTGGTAGATTAAAAAAAAGAAACCCTAAACACACAATCTCCCTCACATGCTGAATAATCTAGAGCTATATCAATCTATAATCTGAACCGTAATCTAGATTATTATCAGATTATAATTCCAGCAAATCCATAATCTACCTCGAACGACAGATCATTTGAAAACTGACCAATTGATTATTTTTCACCACTCTAAAAAATAAAAAATAAAACAATTGTAACTCACGTAGAATTGAAAACAATGCTAAATCTACCTCAGGCTGTGATTTTTCTAATCCGACTCAGGTGCACTCCAATTCTAAACGATTAGATGATTATCCCGAAAGGTCAAAAGACATCAAAGACTTAAGCACCAATTTCCTGACTGGAATGACTGATGAAAATGTGCGCGTGATTAATGAGAGTGGTAACGTAACGGAGCTTTAATCGAGCTCTGGGTTACAGATTGACGTGGCAGCGTTGTGTATACAGCGTAACGCATGTACAGGGACTGCTGCTCGGCCCTGCCTTTATTGAAGTCTCTTTTCTTTTTTCTTTTCCTTTTCCTCTGGCATCCAGCTCCGATGCGAGTTTCAGGAAACGCGACCGCAGCCTTCTCCAGATCGACCTGTCAGAGTCCATTTGCTGGAGCTCTGGAGCTCGGAGACCCCTCACCTCCCAGACCCTTGGTGTTGAGTTACATGCACTGCAACCACTCCCCCACTTCCAGCCGTCTAAAACCTTATGAATGAACGTCTGGGAAGGGGAAAAAAATAACATCCAACCAGGGTGGCTGAGCTCTTCACACTGAGTTTTAATCGGAGTCATGTCAGGGACTTTTCTCTTTTGTATTTGCTTTTTAAAAAATCCTGTCAGAGGAATCAACGCTCTGAGTGGGATGCGGTTCTAGGAAAATAATCATCTACAGCATGGTGCGGTGATACTTTTTAGCCGTTTATAGTTACGTTTATTGAGTTCTTCACGTCTGTGAAGTCTATACTTCTATTAACAAGCCTCTATTTTTCTCTCTCTTGAAGTCAATAAACTAATCAAACATTGTTCTTTTTTAGCTCCTCACACTGGAGCTATGATGCTAACATGTCATGAAAAGGAATAGCTTCCATTTTAGCACTGTGTGTGTGTGTGTTTGCAATATAAGGACAATAGAAAAATTTACATAATCTTAAAAACTTGAATCTGAATCTCTTTCTCCTTCTCTATGCTACACCAGATCAGATTCAGGATCAGACTCAAGATCAGGCTCAGGATCAGATTCAGGATCTTCTCTCTGTACTGGACTGTACAATAAAACACACACTACACACAATACACTCCGGTTTATACAGAACTCTCAATAAACTGAGATTTGCACAGGACTCATAAACACACAGTTTTTGCACATCAACTAGGTCTGTAACCTTAAACACTTGTTTTTGCACATTACTTATCTTGTTTTTTATCTCATTCTCCATATTTATTCCTAAATCTCTGTATTTTGTATTTTTCTGCTATATTTTGTTATAATTTTATATTCTACTATATTTTGTAATATTTTATATTTTGTTATTTGATATATTTTTTGTAATATTTTATATTTTGTTATTTGATATATTTTTTGTAATCTTTTATATTTTGTTATTTGATATATTTTTTGTTATATTTTGTACCCTAATTTGGGTATTTTAGTATTTTTGTTATATTCCTTCCTATATTATCTATTACCTGTGTTTGTGGATACTGCTGGAAACTGTGAATTCCCCTTTGGGATGAATAAAGTATCTATCTATCTATCTATCTATCTATCTATCTATCTATCTGTCTGTCTGTCTGTCTGTCTGTCTGTCTGTCTGTCTGTCTGTCTGTCTATCTATCTATCTATCTATCTATCTATGAAGGATTCAGGATCAGATTCAGGATCAGACACAGAATCAGATTCAGGATCAAGTTTAGGATCAGATTCAGGATTAGATTCAGGATCAGACTTAAGATCAGACTCAGGATTGGATTCAGGATCACCTAGGATCAGACTCAGGATCAGGCTTAGGATGAGATTCAGGATCAGATTCAGGATTAGGCTCAGAATCAGACTCAGATTCAGACTCTGGATGAGACTCAGGATGAGACTCAGGATCAGACTCAGATAAGAGGCCTAAAGTTCATATGGTTGTAGGTTCAAAGATTGGGATAAGAATAAATTTCCTATTGGATTTGTGTGTTGTTTATCTTACAGGTAAATTATTCTGTTTTACATAAAATGCAGCTGAATGGCAGCTAAACTCCAAAGAAGCATAAAAATGTCTCAGGCTCTGTCTCATGTCTCAGGCTCTGTCTCAATCAGCTCCCTCGCGAATCAGTGAATCAGTACATGATG
Organism: Hemibagrus wyckioides; assembly: GCF_019097595.1. NCBI lineage: Eukaryota > Metazoa > Chordata > Actinopteri > Siluriformes > Bagridae > Hemibagrus > Hemibagrus wyckioides. The sequence continues at coordinate 19,518,568 of NC_080729.1, read as the reverse complement.
TACAATCTCTCAGGCACTGCTCAGGACCGTGACTCACCACACACTGGGACACTGATAACTCACTTTCTGGGGATGTTCTAATTTCCTCATCAGTCACTGTAAAAAAACAACAACAACAAAACAAACATATCCAGTATATTTTAGTTTTATACGTCATATAAATCACACGTGTTTCTGTCACGCTGCTTCAAGCAGGATCGTAGGCTAGCTATGGACTTTTTTTTTTAAACACTTAAAAGTTTAATAACACTTAAAAGTCTAATTGCTAATGTATCAGTAATTATCTGAGAGCTACAACAACGATAACAAGCTACTTACAAGTGTAGATGAAGTCTGAGAGATTGATTCGTCCACCATTTTTTTCAAGCTGAAAAACTTCAGAAAATACACTATATTACCAAAAGTTTTGGGACACCCCTCCAGATCATTGAATTCAGGTGTTGTTTTTTAGGGGTTGGGCTCAGCCCCTTAGTTCCAGTGAAAGGAACTCTTAATGCTTCAGCTTCATACCAAGACCCGATAGAACATACATTTATTTGGCCAAAAGTACACTATATTGCCAAAAGTTTTGGAACATCTGCCTTAAATGCACATGAATGTAATATGGAGTTGTCCAGCTCTTTGCAGATATAACAGCTTCAACTCTTCTGGGAAGGATTTCCACAAGGTTTAGGTGTGTGTTTATGGGAATTTTTGACCATTTCTCTAGAAGCACATTTGTGAGGTCAGGCACTGATGTTGGACGAGAAGGCCTGGCTCACAGTCTCCGCTCTAATTCATCCCAAAGGTGTTCTATGGGGTTGAGGTCAGGACTCTGTGCAGGCCAGTCAAGTTCCTCCACACCAAACTCACTCATCCATGTCTTTATGGACCTTGCTTTGGTCACTGGTGTGCAGTCATGTTGGAACAGGAAGGGGTCATCCCCAAACTGTTCCCACAAAGAGCATGAAATTGTCCAAAATGTCTTGGTATGAAGCTGAAGCATTAAGAGTTCCTTTCACTGGAACTAAGGGGCCGAGTCCAACCCCTGAACTCAATGATTTGGAGGGGTGTCCCAATACTTTTGGCAATATAGTGTAGCTACATTGACTTTGAATTGAGGATATATTTGTTTAAACTGTTCCTGTCCAGTACCATGTTTAGATCAGAGAAAAGCAATCCTTCAAAAACTATAACAAGTCCTTTAACATGATGGAGAAAAACAGATAGAACTTTAACAGCATGAAGGAAGAAATAAGGAAAGGAAAAAAAAAGTGGATTGGAAGAAGACATGTAGAGGAAAGGGCAGTAAAAAAAAAACAACTCATCATGATCTCATATGAAATAATGAAACAGTGTGTGTGTGGTATGGGATTTGATAAAAAACCTCCATGTGTGTATAGTTAATCATGTGAAATGAGATGTTACATGCTGTAATGTGACCACAATGTCTCGGCCAGTCTTTCTCTATTAACTTATGACGTGATGTGACCATATTTGGAAACACCGTCATCACTGGCTGTCGTTTATCTTTCAGCATCTGGACAGATAAAACACAATACTTTAGCATGAAATCCGAGGACACTTTACAAAAAAAACCTGTGGCAAAAAAAAAAATCAGGCTGGTAAACAAGTCGGTGACGTCACACGCCTTTTCGACTTTTTCCCCATCTTTCAGACAATACGGGTCTTGTTTATGTGCTCGTGGACCTCACCCTGCATTTCCCCCCGTGGCTTTTGACGTGGATACATCAAGACGTGTGTTTTCTTTTTTCTCTTTGCTGAAATGCAATATTAAAGCACATCATCCACACTGGCCTGGGGTTTTCTAGAGTAGGAAAAAACACAGCTAGGAGAAGAAACCCATTAAAAATTGGTTCCGGTCAAAAAAGCTGCATCAAAAACACACAGGAAAGAAAGAAAAAGAAAAAGAAAAAGAAAAAGAAAAAGAAAAAGAAAGAAAGAAAGAAAGAAAGAAAGAAAGAAAGAAAGAAAGAAAGAAAGAAAGAAAGAAAGCAAGCTTAAATAAAAAACCCAAAGCAATATTCACCTAAAGGTTACTTTCTTGAAAGAATATAAACATTAAATGTGGCTATAGATATGAGTTTAGACTACCTTTATTTATTTATTTATTTATTAATAAATAAATAAATAAATAAATAAATAAATAAATAAATAAAAATTATTTTAAAGAATGTTATTAGTCCTTTGCTGTCTGAGCTTCAGAAAAAAAAATACACCAAAGCCGTCCTTTTATTTATTTGTTTATTTATTTATTAACAAAATAAGTGTTAAATTATCTTAAGCTGTATTTAAATCTGGTAATTGTTCATTAAAAATTATTTTAATATTTTATAACTTTTAAGGTCAATATTAGGTCAATAATTTATAATTAATAATACATTTTATTTTATATTTTATGAACGCTTTGGGAGGATGTTTGCGTGACTTTTATTTAACCAAACAATTCTCAGTAACTTGTTTCAGATTTAAAACATTTTATAAATTACCCATAACTTATATATAAAAAGGCCAGCTGGGAAAGAAAAGTCATATTCACATTTAATCTAAGATTAAGCATAAAAAATATGTAGAATATAAATAAACCCGTTTGCGTATTTGTAAATAAAGCGCGTATTTTTATGAAGCCGGAATTATAACAACTATTTGTCCCGAATTAAGGGAAAAGGAAATTCGCGAGCCTATAATAAAGATTTCCTCCTTAAATCCGTGCTTAACACTAAACTAACTCAGGTGCTAAAGGGCAGGGAGGAACTCTCTCTCAGATGGCACCAGTTAATCCAATTTGCGGATTATTTTTTTATTTAAAGAACTGAAAAGCGCGACAGCTGTAATGACCACAGACTTAATCAATGCTTCATCCTTCCTTTTTCCCTTCTGTCTGTCTGCCTTTCTTTCTTTTAAAAAAAATAGAGTATTTTTATTTCTTAGCATGAATTGATGAATTGCTAAATTAATAATTTAAGTCAAAATGTTTTCTTGGCTGGATTGTTTTTTTAAGTGATTAAAATGTTTGTTATTCAGTGTACTCAGTACATGAGCTTCATGTTCAAGGCTGCTAGAGTGTTGGGAGAAAAAAAAAAAAGAAAAAGAAAAAAACAGACGTTATTGCCGTTAATTAATTCTTGGCGAAAATAAGGAGGGTTCATTTGTATATTCCCGTTTTTTTTGCCCCCTCTCGCTGAATAATAGGCGTGTGTAAATGTGCCAAGGAGGTGCGGCCATGGGGGGAAAAAAGCCCCGGAAAAAGTTCCTCCCAAACTAAAGTTGCCGTTAAATCGCGGCGTAGACGCACATGTGGATTACCTGCAGTAATGCTCCACACAAAGCAACCTGCAACCGCCTGAACCTACAAACCTTCACACCATGTACTGGAAAGATGAGCAGACGCTTTCCTGCCCCGGCGTGGAAGAGTTCAAGTCGGGATCCGAGAGCAAAGTAAGTCTTAAAAGGAAACCTTTAAGTGAGCAAAACTCGGGCTGTTGGATTTTCCGCCGCAAGCTTTTGCGACCTGCACAAAAATCACTGGTGTTGAACTAAACTCAAGACCTCGAGTGAAGTTTAGCTCTTCTCATGTGTTAGTTTAGCTTGTAGATTATTTGGGGTTGGGTTGTAAGGTGTTGTAGGCTGTCGGGTTTTCTTGTGGAATTAATTTTGTTTTTCGACTTCAGTGGAAAAGCTGAAAATGTATATTTTACATAAAGTTTCACTTTTGTTTTTCATCTCTAGGGTTGGATTAAGTTTTATTCCTAATTTAGCACTATAAAGGACCAAACAAAAGTAACAACCTGAAACACTTCATTTTTATTTATTTATATATTTTAAATTTAACTCCTTAAGGAAGCTTGCAACCTGCAATCAGTGCTACATCTCTACTTAAACTTGTAAAAAAAATATTTTTGCACCAACAAGCAGTTTGTGTGAAGCGTGATGTTTCGTATATATTTATATTATAAATGTACATTTTTTATATATATATATATATATATATATATATATATATATATATATAAATTTTTTTTTGACGTTAATCTCTAATTAACGCCTAGAACTTGTTTCCGTCTCGCGCATCATCACCTTCAGCTGTGCTGCAGCCTGCACGGTGATTTTATTTCATATGATACACTTAAAAAAAAGCATGCCTCTATAGCCTGGTCTAATCAATAGCCCGTGCACCTGTTTAATGTGCAAGAGGGTTGTTCTGTAAAGCTTTATTTTTCATAATCTGTCAATTGAAAGCTATTTTGGAATGCATTCATCAGAAAGCGAGGTGGAAGACTGCTGACTGCTATTACCTCAAGAGCCCCGTGTGTGTATGGGTGTATACGTGTGTGTGCTGTGATAATTTCGGGGTGTGTGTGGAGGGGGGGGCATCTTTTACACCGTGCTTGTTGTCATGGTTATTAACGGGGCGGCCGCAGAGGTTAAAAGGGCGGCGGCTCGGAGCGCGCGACTCTCCGCCTGACGCGCCTGCACACTTTCTCCTGCTGCTCGTCATGCCACAAAACTGCAAACCTCACACACTCCTGCAAGAAGGAAACCTTTTGGTAATTAACCGACTAACCATCTAACTAGCTAACAGGTTTAATAGAAAGACTATTTTTTCTTTTATGGAGCAAAACGTTTAGGTCGGAAAATACCTTTTAAGCTTTTTTATTTGCGTTTGTTTTAAGTCAACTGACCAAACGTAGCCAAAGTCTTATTATTATTATTATTATTATTATTATTATTATTTGTACAGAGTTCAACTCAAGACCTGTTGGAAGAAGTGTCTTGTCCGTCGTCTTCTGTCTCGTCGCCCACCGTCTCTTCTCCTCATGCCATGTCGGAGAAAGCCATCTGCACCAGCTGCGGCATGGAAATTGTAGACAAATACCTGCTCAAGGTAAAATAATAATAAAAAATTTAATTATTACAATTGGGGCATGTCGCAATTTTCCGCGTGAAAGCGAACCGTCAAATATTCTAGAACATCTTGTACAAACATATTTCTTTACTCTATTTACAATGACAAAATACTTCTCTTAAAAAAAATTCCCCAACATGAACAAACACTTAAACTTCATTTTTAATTTCTGTAACATAAAAAAATCTATTTAAATGTATTATGATCCTCTTTAATAATTGTGCGAGTTAAACAACGTCGATAATCCATACTTATATTTTTTATTTATTATTGTTGTTGTTTTACCAAACGTTACACAGGTTTTCAGATTTTTAAATATAATGTTTACATTCATCGAGAGTACTTTTAATATGCTAACATTATTTCCCACGTTAATATGTTCCTATTGTTCGGCGTGCTAATGACGGCTAGCTTAATTAGACCGGCTAATATTTCTGCCTGCGTGTACATTTTGTTTTTCGCTTGTAAAGATTTAGATTTTGTTTGTCGGTGTGTTAGTGTTACCGGTTTATAGTTTATATCGTGAAGGTGACACGCTTAAGTAACTCGCCGTTAACTGTCCACTTTCTGTTTTGTTTGTATAAGGTGAACGACATGTGCTGGCACGTGCGCTGCCTCTCGTGCAGCGTGTGTCAGACGTCACTCGGCCGCCACATCAGCTGCTATATCAAAGAAAAAGAGATTTTCTGTAAACTCGACTACTTCAGGTACATCCTGCTTTTTGTTTCTGTTAAATTATACAGAGTTGAATTCATTTGGCTTGACCTTGATGCACAAAACAAGCATTTTTATATTTTTTATTTATTTATTTTTAAAAGCACGGTTTGTTTGTGTCGTCACGTGCACGCCTTGTATGTGCCTACATTTCGGACATAAAAAACGTAGTGATTTATTCATTTTTGGATGAAAGTATTGAGGTAACATGACATAATAAATGATCACAATATTGGTCCTATTCAGCACTTAGCGTTACTAAATTCATCATTCGTTTCCAAAGTAACATTGTTCCCTATAGATCTCTTTCACTACCTGGTTTGTGATATTTTGAACAAATTGCTTCATGAATATAATCCTGATTTTAATATTTGTTTTGCTCTATTGACCTCCTGCTTCAGCTTAAATCTCAACATCTGACTTGGGAGAAATCTTTTGGATGCATTTCCATTATGCACATCGTCCTGTGTGGTCATCCTGAGACTTAAAAACAAACAACCCTATATAATACTCAATATGAAACCTGTTGCACTAGCATGAGTACTAGTTTGACTAGTAGTAACGTTCTGGCTTTTTAATTTCTCTCAGTTTTTAGTCATACACCTTCACTCAAATGATTTCTGATATTTTTGGAGCACGCAGAAGATCAAGAGAAGTTCCACCAAACTGTACTGAAACCCGTGCTGACCACAAGGCTGTCTAATCTGGCCAGAAATCAATCACGGTTTTGAATGAACAGTTTGGCTAAATGTCCTTTACATCATCTCTTCCGTCCTACATCAGACTTAACTTTTTGCTTCTCAGTTCAAGCCTGTATTGGTTTTAATGGACATTTCATTACTAACGCAGCATAATTTTAGCGTTTAGCTGATAACGACGGATACCTTCGAGAGACTAATTTGGATTGCTGACTGGACGAACTGATGAGTAGCAGCATCAATAAATTAATCTACATACCAGAGACTGGAAAATATGTTTAATTACTTATTATGCCTAATGTCTCTAATATGCATTGTAGCTATGTTTATATCTATTGTATTGTATCTCAACTTGAATTAGCATCTGCTTAATGGCAAAAACACCAATTTCTTTTATATGTATAATTGTAAATAAATTCGGGCATCAAGGGGTTTTAAAAATAAATCAAGGTGATCAGGGTTAAATAAAGTAGCATAAGAAATTGAAGAGTTGGTATTATTTTCTAACCACTAATACATCCACCAGAATAATAAAAGGTCCTTATTGCTATGGCGATGCTATCAGTAAGTTTTTTTTTTTTGTTTTTTTTTTGTTTTTTTTTTGTTTCAGTAGTTAAATGTTTGTTTTAATCTGGGAAGGTGAGGCTTTAATTAGCTTTGAGTTGAAGCTGTAATTGTGGTCGTTATTTTTGTGATTGCCCTCCTTCATTTATTTATGGTACAAGAGATGTTTTGCGTTCCAGTACAGGACAAGTAACCTGACCTTTTTTTTTTTTTTTATAAAGGAAATACGGGACCCGCTGTGCTCACTGTGGCAGGAACATCCACTCCAACGACTGGGTTCGCCGAGCCAAAGGGAACACCTACCACCTGGCCTGCTTCGCCTGCTTCTCCTGCAAACGCCAACTATCTACAGGAGAAGAGTTCGCCCTGGTGGACGAGAGGGTGCTCTGCCGCGTGCACTACGACCGCATGCTGGACAACCTGAAGCGGGCCGTGGAGAACGGTTAGACCTTCTCACACTCGTTTATACACGGCAATTTAATCAAAGCTGAGCTGTGACGGTGATACCACTGCTGAAGTCCAAAACATGTACCAGCTGACCAGTAGTGCCGTCTGGGTTAGAGGTTAAAGCACCTGAGTGAATATTTATAATTGTAGTTAATAATCCATATATCTTCAGACACTTATTCATGTTTTGTATCCATTTTCCCTTTTTTCTTATTCCCAGACATTTTTAAACTAAACAAATAATGCAGTGAAGACTTTAGTGTGTAAAAACAACAACAAAAGTGACCGCTAGACCTGAGGGAGGAAAAAGTGCAGTTCCAATACCAAATAAACCCCCTAGTTAGTTGTAGCACCGCTTGAGGTTCTTCACTTGAGTGTGTGGAAACTCTTAAACTGACTAAAAGTGCGAAAGGATTCAAAAGAAAGATGTTTGAGTTCAGATCCTGTTGGGAAATTGGTGCGTGAGCTGCTAGCCTAGGCTTTGCTGTATTGTCTCAAGTCTGTTTGAGGTAACCCCCCCCCCCACAAAAAAAATAGCAGTATACGCGTAGACTAATGTTCATGTTAAGTCTAAAAGAAAAGAAGGTACACTTCTGTCTGAAGGCGTCTGATCTGCGCTAGCTCGAAAACCACTGAAATCTCCAGCAGAAGTTCGTCAGCTGAACCGCGTCCAGAGTAAATATTAGTCTTGGGTAAAATCTTGAGACTTGAAATAAGCTTCATCAGCTGCAACTATTATCTGTAGTAAATTGCTCCACATGTTCGTGTAATATTAGCATCCTGACTTCTCGCTGCTTTTGTTTTATTTTTTGTTTTATAACTGTTAAGTTTTATGGAATGTGACACTGGACCTCCTGGACGGTGAAGTCTCGTCCTCATCGTTATGTCTGTTGAAGTTTAGATTTGTCGGGACTTTTAATTCCTTAGGACTGAAGCTTGAAGCTGGTTGATTAAGTCACCTCATGAATCTAAATATTGATGTTTACTGAGGTGTGTAATGATTTGGCGAAGAAAGAAAAGTGAAGTACAGAAACGAAGGACAGAATGAATTAAGAGATTGTGACTTAAGCTGAAAGTGTCGGTGCGTGTGTATGTATATATGCGTGTGTGTGTGTGTGTGTGTGTGTGTGTGTATATATATATATGTATATATATTTCTTATATTTAAATTGTCTGGAAGCTATCTAATCAGATAAAATCACCTGAATCTCCACCCCCAAAAAAATGAAATGTAGAGATTTTTGAAGGTCACGTTTGTGTTGCTAAAAAAAAAAAAAAAAAAAAAAAAATCAGCTGTTTTTCAGCCTCTTTGTTGCGTGATAAGTGAGTGACCTCAGGCTGATTTCCTATCCGTATTCCCATCCAGGAAAAGGAGTGAATGTAGAAGGAGCCGTACCTTCGGAACAGGAAGTGAACCAACCCAAACCGGCCAAGAGAGCGCGGACGAGCTTCACGGCCGACCAGCTGCAGGTTGGTGCTCATCTTCATCGTCATCCTCCTCCTAATACAGAAGATCGTGAAGATTTCTGTAACAGGAAACACTGAGGGGACTGTGGGGATTATTGGGACTTTAATAACACTGAATATGTCTGAAGGCTGTCCTGTAGACCGTGTTTGTTTAAAAAGCTTTATTTTATTTTTACATACATTTGTGTAAATTATGAATTAGTTAGTGGTTGGTAAAACTAAATATTGAGTGTTGATGTTTTTGGCTTTATATTTTAATATAAGTGTGTGTGTTAGGTGATGCAGGCTCAGTTTGCTCAGGACAACAACCCAGACGCTCAGACGCTGCAGAAGCTGGCCGAAAGAACCGGACTCAGCCGCAGAGTCATTCAGGTGAACTGGATCTCCGACATATTGAACCCAAGAGACACTAAAACATCAGATTCTAATTTGGGAGACAAAGACTTCATTCAGAGTCATTTCCAGGAAAGGTTTTTCTTCATGTCAGGATCGGTGTAGATAATTTCTCTTGACTTGGCGTGGAAAATGTAAATGTTTCTGATTTATTATAGGATTTCATATTTGGGTTTATTTCTATAGATTCAGCCTAAACGTCCATTTTAATCTGAAAAATTTGAATTCAGTTCCCTTGGATAAATATAAATAAAAATCTAGGTATTCATTTCAATAATCAGGTGAATATGGAAAAAAGGAAGTATTTAAAATATCAGGAGAAATTTTAATCTGTATTTACACATTGTATTTTAATTTACATTTTAGCTTTCCTGCAAAAAATGTTATGTTAAACATTATATAAAAGTTAAATGTGTAAAAGTTTTGGATGTTATGTTTTGGTGTCTCGTGCTCTTGTTGAGTCCATCTCTCTGCATCTCCGTCATAAATATGAATCTTGATCAGAAGGAGCTTGAAGAATTGAAGTGATTTGTGCTCCTCACGTTGTTGTGTGTTTTTGGTTCCTCAGGTTTGGTTTCAGAACTGCCGAGCACGTCATAAGAAGCACGTGAGTCCGAACCACTCGTCCACGGCGCCGGTGTCGTCCCTGCAGCCGGGTCGACTGTCCCCGCCTCTGATGGAGGAGCTGCAGTACACGGCGTTCACTCCGGTCGACACGCCCATGCTCACCACCCTGCACTCGTACATGGACGGTCAGTTCAACCCGGGTGTGTCTCACTTCTGTCACCTAACAAGCTCTCGATCCACACACTGAATTTATTGGTTCTTGGTTTAGTTTGTTGATTTTAAAATCATCCTTTATTCACCGATTAGAGCTTTATTTATTGACCAGTTTCAGCTTCTGAAACATGCCGTGTAGCCTTTATTTTGAAATGTAATTAATTAATGAATTTAAGTTCATTTTATTTCCAAGTGCATTTATATTTCTCTGTTTAAAGAGCCCCTGTGAAATAAACCTTAAATATGTGTGACAGATTTGGCAAAAAAAAAGTAATATTAAAGATAAAACACAGAAATTCACTTTAATTCTCTACTTTTATCCTAAAATCTGATGCAGCTTGTGCATTAAAAGCCTTTTTCTGGTTTTGTTTAAGGCATTTAATGGAAAAACAATATTATAGATTAAATGAATATACATTTTCTGTCAAATTAAATAATTTTGTCTTTGGCCTTTAAAAAAAAAAAAAAAAAAAAATTTAAAAAAGGGCAGTATTTTGTCTGACCCCCTGAGATTTCCAAGAATGTGTTATAATATTACACTGAAGTGCTAAAGTTTTCTAAACTGGATAAATAATTAAAAAGAAAATATTCATTTTAATATTCTACATGAGTAATTATCGTAGCTGTTGATTGTGAAGTGTCCGTCAGTCTGCTGACCAGTTTACACTCTCATTCCTCATCGGGAAGTGCACAAGCTTATTAGGATTTTGTTTTTTCTTTTTTGTTTCAAACATTTTTAGCTGTATTTATGAAATTGGTTTAATCCAAAATTCAAACTCAAACAATTTGCATAAATGTCAACTTGAATATAATGACAATTTTATCGATTTTAATTTTTTTATTGGTTAAAAAGTTTATTTGAAAATATATTTTTTTTTAATTCTGTATTTAATGTGCCTAATTTAATTATTTCATACGTTAAAAGATTAAAAATCCACCTTTCTCTCAGTGAATAAGTGTGTTTTAGTGAAATATTGAATTCTCACTGTGTGGCTTTGACATTTTATATACATTTTAAAGAATTTTCATAGCTAGGGATAATTATCATATAAATAAAATTCATAAAATGAAGGATAAAATTCACTTTTTTAAAAATAATGAAAAAAACAACTCGGAACTTTTTTTCTCCCTTTGCTTGTATTATGAAAAAATTTAGTTCAGATTGTCGATAAATATTTTATTGTTGCACTCGTGCTGTGAGATTCAAAGTGATTTTTTGTTTTTTACTTATTTTTGATTTTTTAAAAAAAATTTTTTTAAATAAGGCTGGCTTCCTTTTCATGCCATCCCATAATATCCGTACTTGTTTGTATAAAAAATCCGACGTTCCTTAGTAACACGATCCTACGCTTCTGTCTTCTCCAGTTCAGTCTCCGCCGTCGCTGGTGTTCCAGCCTCTCCTGCCCCACTCCATGACACAGCTGCCCATCAGCCACGCCTGAGTCCACTGCACCCCGCCCACCGCACCCTCTCAACCAATCAGGTCAGAGTGTAGAGGAAAAGCATGAGGAACTTTTCAGCGCTCTGTTGCCCATGTCTTGCACCGCGACTCCGTAACTGTTTGATTATTTTCATCAGCGTTTACCGAAGGATGGTCCAAGAAAACGAAAGCTTTCCATGTCATTGTGAACGGCTGAAGTTTTTTTTTTTTCTTTTTTTGTTTTGTTTAATATATAAATATCTATATATGGAATAAAAAAGGTTGAATACGATCACATTTAATTTATTCGTTGTATGTGACTGAGCACTTTGTTTTTTGAAATAAATTTATGATGGAAGTCTTAGTTTCTGGGTTTTGTCGATGTACAGCTGCTTTTGTTTGTTTATTTTTTTTTTTTTGTGGATGATTCACGATAATTTGGAAGCCGAACAAAAAATGCTAATAAAATGTTCAATGCTTACGGAACTTTGGAGTAACTGCATTTGTTGAGTGAATGCACAAAGTCGCTCGCTTCGGCTATCGTTATAACGAGCCGAAATCTCAGATTTGAAGGAGAAGCACATGATAAAACACTCGGGTGCTGTGGAAACAGACTCTTTAGAAAATGGAGGAAAAATATAGACACTGGTGCAGAGCATCTCCTCCGATGTTCCTTTATCTGTATGGGATTAAGTCATGAAAACAGGGCGTGGCTAATTTGAATAACAAGCTACCAAGACACGCCTATGAGCATGTAAATGTTTTAAATTCTGATTACATTTACACGAACTCGCAGTCTGATCTCCACAAGCTACGAAGCTACTTTTCCGATTATTAGAATCTCCAGACACGCATTTTGGGGGAAAAAGCTCTACGTTTCAGTTTATATGATTTTAGTTAACCTTAAACAACACAATGTTCTGTTTAGAAATTTTCCGTTTTAAACTGAAATTCCTCGGAAAGTTCCAGAACCTTCCACCAGATGATGAAACGGTGGAATTGTTTTTACAAGAAATCTTAACACGCACATTTAGCAAAGAATGTAATGAAACGCACTGATTATTTTACGATAAACATCAAACCTGGGCGGAAAAAAAACGAAAAAAACGTAGGGGATAGGAGTCAGGAATTTTCGTAAGCGTTCACGTGCCGGTTTGTCATCTGCCCTGTCAAACACAGTCTGTGAAAGTGGGTGGGTCTTGGTCATGATTGACAACCAGTTCTGGCTAAAGATAATTTGCAGCTAGCTGTTAGCTAACATTTCTGGAGTGTCTGAGCTTCATGATGTTTGAGTGTGAGGGGTGTGTGTGTGTGTGTGAGCGAGCTAACTCGTGTTTGGTCTTGTCGCAGTAATTCACTGCACTGTTTACACAGAATGCGCAACAAATTACACAGCTCTGTTCAGATATTAGCAGGTGCCAATTAGCGGTTTGAGAGCGATGACGGATTTTGTCTGAATCGGAATGAACAAAGCTGAGAGGTAAAGAGCGTGGAAAGATGTACGCCTGGGAAAACCTGACACTCAACATGAGCCATAAGTTTGTACACCCTGATTGTGTGAGTGTGTGTGTGAATCAAAATGCTCACTGTTGATTTTCCCAAGCTCTCTTGTACAGATGAAGGACTTTTGACTTAAATTTCTCGGACACCTTCGCTCTGTTTCAGTCCATCCTGCCCCCGCTTCGACGTGTTCTGTCTTTCGGCTCAGCTCGGGTGTACAGAGTAATCACTTGACGCTTTTCCCAGCTCCAGAATGTTGTTTGTTTTTCGCACCGCTTTCTATATAAACTGTTATTTGTGAAACAGCTCAAATTGACACCTACAACAGTGTCGCCGTCTCGGCCACTGATGACATTTCTACCTTCTGATGTTTGATCCGGACAAGAACTCATGCTCTCTAGCGCAAAGTGAATGAAGCGACGTGATTGGCTGACGGAGCAGCGGGTGTGTACACGTTCAATGAGTGTGTATGTAGTTTAACATGCAATACGGTTCACGAGCTTTATAAAAGAAACCAGATGTTTCACACAACACCTCGTTCTGAGTCTGTAGGACGTAAAGCTACTAACGTATTTTAACATCGGAAAAATTTAAAACATGCATGCAAAGTAATTCGACTTGCAAACTTTCCCCAAATGAAGAAACGCAGAGTATCGGCTTTTTGTCTGCTTTTTTTTTTTTTTTTTTTTTTACCTCAAGTCTGAACGTCAGCCGAAGTACTGCAATTATTTTTTTTTTAAAAATTGAAAGGAAGGAAAAGAAAATCAGAGATTTTGTTATTTTGTGCTTTACTCAGGTCAAGAGAGCACTTGAGTCCTGAAGCTGAACCACTCTCAGCTCTGTGTGTGTGTGTGTATTTGTGTACTTAAACATATGTTTACCTTTTCTGTATTTTTTTTACTTACTCATACGACCCTATTATTGTTGGGTGAATTATTATTATTATTATTATTACTATTATTATTATTATTATTGGCTAAAGCCCCCCTAAAAATGGCCTAGCGATGCCCATGCTTAAAAATATCTCCAAAAATAAAACTAAATATAAAACCCGATTCTACAATCATAGAGATGAGAATCAGCCTGATTCACAGACCAGACGAGATACAGAAAATAAATAAAGGCTAATGTTTATTATGTTTATACTGGAATGAAATCTGACTATTTTTATTTGCCAAAAAACAAAACACATTGTTTTATTTTTTTCTTCCTCGTAATACAAAATATACAAATGCATCATATTCCCATCCCAAAAACATACAAAAAAAAAAGCATTTATGCAACATTTACAAAGTGCAGCACTGAAACCCTGAAGCTCCTGGTACGAAGGGACCCGATGGCTTTGAAGGAGACGGCTTGATTTTCGGAAGTTGTTCACTGTTTTTCACATTTATTTCCGGTTTAGTTCACACTGAATTTGTTCACACTGACTTTATAAACACTTAAAGGGGGAAACATCATCTTGTGTGTGGCTCTAAGTGAGAGGAAAAGCAGGAAGTCATGTTTAAACCATCAGGAGAATTAGCATGAGCTCTAGGGCTGGGCCTCAAACCGCAAGACATTCGATTTTCATTTATACTAGTTAGCTACAAATGAAAATATTAATGAGTTCATTTCCTAGTTTAAAAAAAATTAATAAAATAAGTCAGGATTCATCAGGGCATTATTTTATCAAGAGCAGTGCAGAACAGATTTCGGGAAAAAATAAAAATCGACATCACACCGCCCTCTGGTGGCCACCAGGCGCAACACCATCCGGGTATTTAGACAACACGATGCTTAATGTAGCGGTGAATAAAATACTTCTGCTAATTGTATTACTTCGAATTCAAGTAGGATTGAATTTCAACACTTATTCAAGCTCATTTCCATTACTGGATATCTGCGAGTTGAGGTTGAAGGTTAAACAAATCAGTCATAAAATGTAAAAAATATCGTTTATTCCAATCACCAAAAAAAAAGACTCTGAATGAAACGCTCAGAGCTCGGGTCAAGCTAGATGTCACAAAAAGTCCTGTAAACGGCTAGACGTGTGTGAATAAGGCAGTTTGACTGAACCTGTGTGTGTGTGTTAGTGCATAGCACCTTCAGTCTCCTCTGGTGGAAGTAAATGCTCAGTGTTTCTCACGGTCTTAGTGCATCGGAGTCGGGTTACAGTACAGGACGTAGCGGCCGGCGTTTCCGTCCCCGCGGCCGCAGGGAAGAGGAGGAGTTAAAGAGTTAAAGCATGCGAGCTAGCAGGAGGAGGAAGCTATTCTCCGACACCGCACTGATGCGGCGCTGTTCTGGATTTCCCGGGGCTCTGGTCCACGCTTCCCAGAATTCCGCGCAACCCGGGAGACATGAGGAAAGGTTTCGTCGCTGTCCCGTCGTTCCTCTCCAGGTCCTCGCCTGGAGCCGTAACGCAGAGAGGAAGGAGCGGGAACAGATTAGGGAGTGAAGCCGGATGGAAAAATATAACATTAAGACATTTCTTTAGATGCAGTGAAGGTTTTGCTTTTCAGTGTGTAACGTTTCCTGCATGTCTCTAGTGTAGTGTGTGTCAGTTAAACCCCCTGAGATGGCACACACTTACAGAAACACAGGAAGAGCGTGTCCACACACATTGCATAGACGCTGAAGAAGCCGTGAGCGATCAGGTACGAGCCGAACACGACCGTCTGGCAGGAGACGCACAGAGATGTTAACTAATAACAACAACAACAAACACACAAAGTGCAAGGGATTTCTCCTTACCAGCAGAGGCACCCAGTAATTATTTAGGACTGGAATTTCTTCCTGAATGATGGGGATTTTGTGTGTAAAGAAAAAGAAGGCAATAACACCTGTAGAAACACACACAAACACACACATCAGTGAGGGATTCTGCACATCGCTCTGGTTTTGTGTTGATCTTCTGCCCCCTGCTGGTCATATGTCACTGAGCTTTCCATGAGACTCTCTTTAAACACACTCCAGGAACATCTTCATCAAGAGGAAGATGGGAAAAAAATCATAAAGTAATGATGTCTTGAAATATAATGCAAAGCTTCAGATTGGGTTGCCAGGTCCTTGTTTTCAAGCACCGTTGTCAGGTTGAAAATGAGGCATGTGGTATACACTGATCAGACATAACCTAATATTGTGTCGGTCCCCCTTTTACTGACAAAACAGCCTTGACCCGTCGAGGCATGGACTCCACTAGATCCCTGAAGGTGTGCTGTGGGATCTGGCACCAAGATGTTAGCAGCAAGTCCTATAAGTTGGCCTCCATGGGCTCCACCTCGTAACTTACAGGACTTAAAGGATTCTTTTGATAGATACTGACCACTGCAGACCGGGAACACCACACAAGAGCTACTATGTTTTGGAGATGCTCTGATCCAGTGGTCTATCCGCCATCACAGTTTGGCCCTTTTGGTCAAACTCGCTCAAATCCTTACACTTGTCCATTTTTCTTGCTTCTAACATCATCTTTGAGGACAAAATGATGCCTTGCTGCCTAATATATCCCACCCACTAACAGGTGCCATGATGAGGAGATCATCAGTCTTATCCATGAGCAAAGCAGCTGACTTACCAACACTCCCTGTGATGAGGATTTTCCCTAAGAAGAGCAGGAAGTCGGTCAGCTTGTCCAACACGGCTACCCTGTAACGGAGAACAGCGATGCTGACTGAGACAAACATGTTTAGACTATTTTTTTTGTTTATGATGAACCCTGAGGTCATGGTCCCTTACCTCACAACGTTCCTCATTAGCAAAAAGAAAGCTTCCCGAGCTGACGTGCAGAAACTCTTTCCGTAGATCGCAATCTAGAGGGGACACCAGTTTGAGACGGGACGCATGACACCGTTAGCGTTTCATCGCGTGAAAAGATTTCAACAAACAGCAGAGGAGGGAATCTTACCATGATGTACGCGTTCCTGTTCATGAAGCGAATAAACCGCTCCAGGCACCAAAAGCAGCATTTTAAACAGCAGAGCAGGAAGCGAGCGAACATGTTATGAGCTCCTAAACACACACACACACAAACACACAGACAAAACAAGAGACAATAACACAACCTATTCTACAGCACTGCTGATTCTAAATATGATTGGTCAAAAGCTACCCATCACAGGCTTGTATTAATATAAATGCTCTTCTTGTTGCCATAGTAACCACATGCAGGAAACAGATTATAAAATGCATGTGATGCTGTGAAGTCTTCTGTAAGGAGCTGTTTGTTAAACATTGATGTAAGGAGTCTCCAGTGTTAAAGATTTGTTACAGAGGTCAAGCTGGAACTTTACATTTTCTAACTTCAAGAGAGAGGGTAGAAACAATAACGCTGCTTTATCACACCACTCCATCTCTGATTTCTCTCCTATAACAGCATGACCTGCAGGTTTCTACATTGTTCTGAAAACTCACCTTTAAGCTTGTGGTCCAGATACTCCAGTACAATCCGTATGAACTGGACGAAAGCTAAGATCAGCGAGCCGAAAGCCAGAGAGCCGGTGTGATACCTGCAAGCACATCAGACGCATGTTACTGGACCATCATGATAGTTTTTTACTACAGAGTTCAGCACTGAGAACCAATTACAATCTCATCCATCGTATCCCACTTCTGACATTGATTTTGGGGGCAGTAGTAGCTCAAGTGGTTAAGGCTCTGGGTCGTTGACCGGAAGATCGGAGTTCAAGCCCCAGCACTGCCAAGCTGCCACTCCTGGGCCCTTGAGCAAGGTTCCTAACCTCCCTTTGCTCCAGGGGCACTGCATCATGGCTGACCCTGTGCGCTGACCCCAAACCCCCAAGGATGGGATATGCAAAGAAGAATTTCACTGTGGAATAATGTATATGTGACGAATAAAGGCTACTACTAAAATATAAAATAAAAGTCTAGGTAAAACAACAGAAGCGTTCTTTAGAAAATAATCTGAATTCATGAAACCATACAAATGTAATCAGACTTTTTGCTACTTGGAAGTACTTTAAAGACATTTTGGGTTCATTAATCATCTTATCTCCAAAAAAAGACACACACACACACACAGCAGCAGTTTTTAAACATCTGTCACTTCCTTAAAATGTCCTGTACTATGTTGGAGCAATTAACGATCCCTGACTCATGAATCAAAGATATCTGAGTGCAAAACCCCTGCATGTTGTATTTTTTTGCAGATATAGCTTGTGTAGTGTAGCTAATTTGAGTTTTAGAAGATGGTTGCTCTCCGACTGTTAGAATCTTCGGGGTTCACTCGGAGACGAATGTCTGTGTTTGGCACATAGTCATCAAAACAGAACAGGAAGAATTTCTAGGACAAAATAAAGTATATCACGGTCGTAAGATGAGGTCATAAACAAATAGTATCACAAGGTCAGCGGAGGTCCAGAGTCGGCCCAGGACACAGCGTGCAGAGATATATACAGAATATATCACCAACTACTGCACACTTATTCTACTCCATGCTTGACTTACCGTACAGCCCGGAAAAAGGAGGAGAAAACAGGGCATGCTGGGATATCTTCAGGTTTCCTCTTGGCCCAGTAGTAGGACGCGAAGGCTCCGGCGAGTGTACACTGCCCCAGCGCAATGGTGAAATTAACCAACCAGAGGAAGACGAGCAGATTGCACAGCTGCAGGAGGAAGATGTAGCGGTGATACACGCTCTCGCCGCCGTAGAATGCGAAGAGACACTGAGCTCCTGGACATCGCTTAGTGATGTTGGTCCTGTTGAATGTCTGTCCATAAACACAACAGACAGGAATAGAGGTGACTCCTTGGTCATTATGTACAGAGATCTGTAATTACGTCTCATCGTATCACTTTTTCCTCAACATTTATTGCAAAATCAGAGAAGGTGTTTACTTCTGGACTGCAGGTCAGGTTGGCATGCTTGCAGTTGGGCTGCGCTGACATCACTTTGTACACAGCTTCGCCGGACGATGCCAGAAAACTGGACTTATTTAAGGTGCAACCAGACCGAAATTATTCATATGTGAAAACATATTCTATCAAAAAAAATTGTATTACCTCTGCCTTTAACCTCCTGGCTGGCTCGCTGACTGGTTTGGTATTAACCCTGCAGGGTTATGTCATGTGTTACGGCTGGTTAAATGTATAAATTGTATAAAACTGGTTAAATCTACTTTTTAAACCTCCTGACTAGCTCACCAACTGTTAAGATTTTGGAGCTAATCAATGAACAAACAAACAAGTTTACTTTTTCTATGTAGAATTGTCTAAAGATTAACTGTATAAACAAAAGCTATATTTAAATAAACAAAAAAGTTTATATGGTGAAAATCTTCTCTTTAAACCCTCTGGCTGGCTCACCAACTGTTAAATACTGGTGTTAAACCTCTTCACATAGATAAAAATCATTATAAACAAGTATATATTTATTCAGCATGGCAAAATATTCCCTGATACAGCTGATTAACTGTATAAACTAAAATTATACTTAATATAAATAAAAATAACAGGCAGTACAGTGGCTTAGTGGTTAGCAGTGTTTCCTCAAAGCAAGAAGGTCCTGGGTTCAAATCCCGGGTTCGAACAGACAGGGGCCTTTCTGTGTGGAGTTTGCATGTTCTCCCTGTGCCCGTGTGGGTTTCATCCGACAGCCCAAAAAAACATGTACATTAGGTCGATTGATAATTCTAAATTGTCCATGTGTGTATGTGGTTGTCTGCCTATATGTGTGGCCCTGTGATGGACTGGTGACTTGTCCAGGATGTACCCGTCTTTCACCCAATGTGTGCTGGGATAGGCTCCAGCAGATCCCCGTGACCCTAATTAGGAATGAAGTGGGTATAGAAAATGGATGGATAAATAAAAATTAAAGGCTGCTTGAATGATCAAGTCTTCTCGAACCTCCTGGCTGGCTCTCCAACTATTAGAATATTCTATTATTAAGAGTTATATTAGAATAAACAAGTTTAGTTTTTAATGTCTAACTGCCGGATGTATCACAGCTTTCTTTTCTCGGCTATAGGTAATAAGATTTGTAGATAAATGGAACTGGACACGATCATGTAACGACAGGACGAATGTTAATTTCCACTCTGTTAACTGACTGCTGATAATCGGTTAACTGAATAAACTACACATATACGCTGTTCACTACAATGTAAAAGCTGTTCATATGGTTTAATGATGCCTGTGCACCTCAGGCTGGCTCGCCAAACTTTTTGTATAAGGTGTTAAAAACTGGCATTTTGCAAATATGACCTGCTAATTCTTGGCTCACGTTTGTTCCACTTTAAACTGAGATGATGTGGTGCCACTAGTAGAAAAAACAAGTAAATATTTTGCATCATTCCTATCATTTTCCACACACTGCACCGTTCTGTAAGGATACACAGCTGTAACGGCCCAGTAAGAGATACACACAGCCAGCATCACGAAGGTGACGATTGGGTAGAATAACGCAGACATGATGTGGCTGATGGCCCTGCAAACAAACACACAAGAGTTCTAGAGAGTTCATGGAGCTGAAATTGTTCAATTCGGAGAAGAAATTCAGACGTACTTGCTGCCCTCTTT
The DNA here is from genome assembly GCF_019097595.1 of Hemibagrus wyckioides. Taxonomy (NCBI): domain Eukaryota; kingdom Metazoa; phylum Chordata; class Actinopteri; order Siluriformes; family Bagridae; genus Hemibagrus; species Hemibagrus wyckioides. The sequence goes on along the minus strand of NC_080729.1, from coordinate 19,498,161 downwards.
GAGCAGAGCGATGGCGATACACACTCTCTTCCTCAGGAAGAACAGCATTAAAACTATGGAGGCTTCGGTTAAAACCAGAAAGACCACTGAGAGAGAACACACATGCACATGATTAGAACATCTGGATAACTATCTGTACCTCAGAGCTTAGCAACAATTGATATCTGTGATGGTTTTTTAGCTTGATGTTTCAACTTTAAGGGACCCGACTTTGTATTTTAAGCTCCAGATATCCTCAAAATGTTTTCTACCAATGATCCATGAGGAATCTTCAGCTACAATTAATGCTGAATACAATCATTGATGTTAGCTTTGCTGTTAGCACTTCAGAGAAATTTGCTAGTATTTTGCCATCATCTGTTGGTTGAAATAATTAATCATTATTTCCTTTTCTTTCAGGCATATACTCAGAACACAGCAGATGGTGACATATTTCATAGAAACTGCTTAACATGAATCCGGCCACCATTTGATACAAATCTGACCAACGCAGCAAACAGAATGAGTTGTGGGCGTGGCTTTGGATTGGTCATTTAAACGCAAAGTTCTGAGGAAATCTTGTGTTTATTCTTCAGGCCTGAAACAGGAAGTGGATTTCTTAAACTCACAGAAGATGAGCCATGTCTGGCTGAGCTGCAGGTAGACGTGTAGGTTCGTCTGGACACCGATGTCTGTGATGCCGACGTCCGCTTCGGTCTTTCTCAGGAGCATGAACTCCCAGTAACAACGGCAGATTCCTAATGACACAGGAAGTCAGAAGTCCACAGACACATGACCTACTCACTGGTCTGCTCCTGATCTGGACAATGCTGTGCCATCTATCTATCTGTCTGTCTGTCTTTTTATCTGTATCTCTGTCTACATGTCCATCCATTCATTCGTCTGTCTGTCTTCTGCCCAACTGTCAGTTTGTCTATTTATATGTCTATCACACACACACACACACTTCCTCTCACCGTAAGCTACAAGCAGGATGACGGCGATGATGGTGAACCAGAGCAGGAGGCCGGCGGTGAAGCGCAGGAGCAGGATGAAGATCAAACTGATGACCAGCGCTAGGATTAACCCTCTGACACACACACACACACTAAAACACAAGCTTTAAAACACACAGTAAAACTTTGCATTCAGATGTATATTATTTCTGCTCACATTAGAATCCAGGCCCAGGAATTGGCGTAGTCTTCCACGATCTTCTTGCCGAGCTCCTTGGCCTCCAGAAGAGCTGTGATACCGCTGCACAGGGGGGCGGAGAGAGAAAGAAGAGAGAGAGAGAGAGACACCAGACAGACAGACGGCTGTAAAATATAAACATCGATGCACTCGCTGCTTGATGAAGCATCTCAATTTAGCAACTGTGAGAAGCTGCTTTAATTATTTCTCATAACGTGTTGTGATTTAATTTCTTTCTATTTAACACCTTCAAGATCACCACAACTGATGTTCACTCATCTATATGATAAATTCAAAATAAGAAATAGAACGCTTGGGTGTGTGTGCTGTTATAGGAAACTAACCAACAACTGGGTGATGCAAAAAATGTGAAACTGAGAAGCTTCATATAAAAGATGCAAAAAAACCTTGAGATTTTATGAATGAATCTGTTTATCGTTATCAGTGTGTGTGTGTGTGTGTGTGTGTGTGTGTACTTACTCCGCTGCATCCCTGAGTTCACTCACACTCCTCGCTGTATCCAGCGCATCCTTAAAAGCCGTTCTGTTGGCGACCGTTAGCGTCCCGTTCCTTGTCATGAAGTCTGGAAGGCATCGCTGGAAAACTGAGACAAAAAACACGGGATAGAGTTTAAAACACACACACACACAGACAGACAGACACACACACACACACACAGACAGACAGACACACACACACACACACAGATGAACGTTGCATAAACATCTCCTTAGAGAAACTCCACCATATCAACAATTAAAGACGTTTTTTTAAATCGCTTCACATGGAATGCCATACTGCCGTACATGTCTCTGTAAATGAGCTGTTTCCATAGAAACCGTGACGACACAATAGAACGAGCGCATTAATATAAACCTGCTCTACTGGCAGAGCTGCTGTTATAGAAAACTAATCAACACCTTCTGACCAATCAGGATCCAGGATTATTATTGCTCATATTAAACTATTTTATGATTGTATGATGGTGGGGAAATGATCTGTGTGTGTGTGTGTGTGTGTGTGTGTGTGTGTGTGTGTGTGTCTGTGCGTGTGTGTGTGTGTGTGCGCTTTGTTATGTCTGAAAGCTATTCATGGATTTCAAATGAATGACTCAGAATTGAGAGTGCAGTAGACAGACAGATATTTAGAGACTAAACCCACCCACCCATACACACACACACACACACACACACAAAATAAAGAAGTGTATTTACATGGTCTGCTGGGCACAATCACAGACGGACAGTCTTCATCACGCAGGACATGAGCCACAGGCTGAAGAAGAAAAAAAAGAGAGAGAAAGGTCTAATTTACATGCCATTACATTACAGCTGCCTTTAAAGAAAAAAATGGGTGGAGCTAAACAGTTCGAGAGGCTGGACAAAAAAAGATTGATTGCATGTGTAATGAATGCAAGAGATGTGAAGCATTTATCAAAAAAAACGAGGCGTGGCCACACACCCACTCAGGTACAGTAAAGGAGGTGTGGCTTTGTATCAATTAGTTACAGTGAAGGAGGTGTGGCTTTGTGTCTGTCTGTTACAGTGAAGGGGTATGGCTTTGTATCAGTTAGTTACATAAAGGAGGTGTGGCTTTGTATCTGTCAATTACAGTGGAGGCGATGTGGTGTTGTATCAGTCAGTTACAGTGAAGAGGCACAGATTTGTATCAGTCAGGTACAGTGAAGAAGGTGTGGCTTTGTATCTGTCAGTTACATGAAGTAGGTGTGGTTTTATATCTGTCAATTACAGTGGAGGAGATGTGGCACTGTATCTGTAAGTTACAGTGAGGGGTGTGGCTTTGTGTCACTTAGTTACATGAAAGAGGTGTGGCTTTGTATCAGTCTATATAGTGCAAGAGGTGGGGCTTTGATCAGTCAGTTACAGTGAAGGGGGTGAGGCTTTGTATCAGTCAATTACATGAAGGAGGTGTGGCTTTGTATCAGTTAGTTACATGAAGGAGGTGTTCCTTTGTATCAGTTAGTTACATGAAGGAGGTGTGGCTTTGTATCAGTTACATAAAGAAGGTATGGCTTTGTATCAGTTAGTTACAGTGGAGGCGATGTGGTGTTGTATCAGTCAGTTGCAGTGAAGGGGCGTGGCCTGTGTACCTGTCAGTTACAGTGAAGAGGCACAGCTTTCTATCAGTCAGGTACAGTGAAGGAGGTATGGCTTTGTATCTGTCAGTTACATGAAGGAGGTGTGGCTTTTGTGGGAGATAATTTTGTAAATGAGAATATATGTATAAGGTATGTGTGAAATAATCAGGGGGACAGCAGGAGTGAGTTCTCAGGTAAAGTTTATTCGTTAGGTCGTTTGAGCTTAAGAACAATATAAGGTTTAACACGGCATGTTGGCCTGTCACGGGCCTTGCACACAGGCTGCAAGGGCTTTGAAGAACAAGTAGTTGTATCAATGATGTCAGTCTGGCAGGCTTTCTCTGCGGTACCAGGCTTTCCAAACTTGGACCAATCAATGGCAGAGACGCACCCTAGATTGTTATGGTCAATCTTCGCTCCATTGGTACCTTGAGCGGTAGTGAGCTCATCATGAAGTAAACGCAGGGCGTGCTGGATGGCAATGGTGGTACCAGGCGAAATATCTAGAGAATATACGTGGAAGACAGCGGATAAATCAGAAAATCCGTGAGGTGTAAAAGTTAATAAAAGAAAGGGGTGTTGGTCCCTGAAGAACTGAGAACTTACCCATGCTGTCTCCTGAAGAAGAATGAGGTATTGGCGAGAGTGAGGCCAAAGACAATCCCACTGGTGGGGGCGGCAACGCCCAATTTTTAATATAATGATTCAGGAAAGTTTAATTATAATGGTATTCGAAAAGTTGTAAATCCAAAGATAATGGTGTAAAAAAGAATCTAAAAGGTCAAAAAAAAGAAAGTTTGGTGGGATTGTCTAGGCAAAGAACCAGTGACGTGTTGCATTGGGAAGATAAGGGAAATGTATATAAAGGCTGTAGTTGGAGTTCCCCGGGTAGAGGTTGTTGGGACGTTCATGCGTGAGCATCTCAAATTCTTGTATCAGCGCTGATTACAAAATAAAATCTCTTATCTGTATTCATCTAGTCTGCTTGATTGGCTTATTTAGTTATGAGGCCTTATTAACCATGAGTCTCACTCAGACTGAGCTGTCGGGTCAGTGTGGAGCTGGAGTCAGATTTTAGTAGTGAGTACAGTAGATTTTTTATTCCACATTGTTTTGGTGACCCCGACGTGATTTCAAAGAAAACGAGATTGGCACAGAGAGAACAGCAGAGCCCCAGACCCGGGGCCTGAGGCTGCGGCCGCCACCCACGGACCAGACACGGGATCCAACTAGGACAGAGGTAAGGCAGAAGCCTGTTTAACCGAATTTCTGCATTAGTTGTGTGTGGTCTGGGGAGGCGGAGGCGCTCGGCCCAGGGTCGGATCAGCTCTGCTCCAACCTATTGAGCCAGAGAGGCAGAGTGAGTGTAAGTTAAAACCACATAGAGTGACATGATAAATTGCATGTTTTATATTGAAAAGACTAGATGATGTCAGATGTATGAATGTGTAAAGGCCTGTATGATCGAAAGTCCTGGTGGGTTCCAGGTGGTATGAGAGAAATTCCTGTGAAAAAGACCTTATTTGGACGCAAACGGAGCGTTTAGTAGCAGAATAGTAAGTTCTGTGAACGTGAACACCGTCACTGGAAAAAGAAAAATAAGTGTCAAGTAGCAGGTGATAAAAGAGAAGAGTAAAATTCCTGGATCCGGGTGGTAGTGAAAGGAAAATAAGAAAAGAAAAGAGAAATATAGTGAAAAATCCCGGATCTAGGTGTAAGAGAAATAAGAGATAAAGAGAATATAAAGAGAAAAAGCGCTGAATAGAAAAGTCCTGGATCCAGGTGGTAGAGAATAAAGAAAAGATTAAGAAAAATAAGGAGAGGCCCGCTGTCGGCCTTTGTCTGTTGTCTGTCCTGATTGTATTGCATGCAGTGTGTGGGTGTGTTGAGTGCGAGGGGCTGTGTGAGTGTGAGTGCATGAAGAAAATAAATGGTGATTGGATGTGCGCACTGTAAATAGCACTGTATTAACCTTTTGTCTACTAACACTCTTACTGTGAGATTATAGGAAAACCAGTGTGTACATGCATGCACACTGATATGGGGAGTGATATATGAAACAGGTGGGGATGATAGGACTGAAGTTGAAAAGGAATTGCAACAGAGTGGGAAAATAAGGCAGAAGTCTTTGTGAGAGTAAAGGAATCACCGTGCATGGATGTAATCATACTAAGGTTTGATATATATGTTTTGGAGGTACACTATGTGAGAAATGAAGGAAAAGTAAGGGTAGTGATGGTGTGGACTAGAATAGTCTTTAGAATAAATCTTATAGTGAAGCGGGCATCCACATACCGTAAGTAAGGACCAAGTGCCAAGTGTGAGATAATGGTTCATCTCAATTTGTTATGCACTCAGTGAATTGGATGAATACGGGCATCGGTCACAAGTATAATTGTTCCACCCTCTACTGACGTGAAAGTGTGGTGTGACATCCATGGGGTCTAGGAGAAGATGTAGCAGACTGTAGGAAACAACTGCTCCCGAATGGTGGAAGTGTTTGTATCCGCCTACACGGGACGACACCGTGTGAGTGCTTACTTTACCGTTCCGGAGGAACTAAGTGAGGAAGTTCCCAACATTATCACAGAAAGAGCAAAAACTCGCGGATTAGAGCTAAGTCTTGACAGTCCACTACCATTCAAGCGAGTTGGTTATAGGTTTCCAAATAGGTTTGAAAGGGAGTTCGCGGAGGCAGCACTAGAGTTGTTGAGAAAGGAAGCTGGGAAACTCCTGGTTAGGGTCAATTTAATGTGGCCGATGACCCCAAGAGGTCCTCAATACACGGAGGTTTGGGCTAGCATGTGGAAGTTGGGGCAGGATCGTAGGTTGTGGAAGTGTTTCATTGCAGGAAGTTTAACAGTAGATCCTCAGGTGATGATGAAGAATTAAGAAGAACAAGTGTGTGTGTGTGTGGAAAAAGATTGAGTGCTTTTTGAAGCAGTGGAGAGGTGTGTGTGTGTGTGTGCGGGGGCATTGTGCCAAGAAAGAGTGAGTAAGAGCGGAGACATCCCCTAGAAGGAGGAATTTCATACAGTATAAGTGAGGGAAAAGAGTTGTACATATGAATAGGCTGAGGAGTTCAACGGCTAGAGACACGGTTTGTGGACTTGGAACGAAATCAAAAGCGGCTGAAAGCAGGATTAGCGAGGGAGGGATATTGTGCAATCAGCAAAAGAGAATACTCAGGAAAAATCCACCTAAAACTTGGGTCTGCATATTATTGGGCCACTCAGTGAATTGTAAAAAATGTGACCCAGATAATACAACATTACCCTTACTGAAGTATTGAGCTATTATATTGATACCATATACTGCATGCGCACTACTGTTTTCTTCAGCTGTATGGCCTTTCGCCAAGACTTGGAGATAGAAACAAGGGGAATACGCACACACTTTTGGGATGAGCGGACATACAAAGATAGGGAAGGAGTAGAGCACTGGCAGCCAGAAGATTTGATTAGAGATAAATTGTGGGCCCTGACAAAGTTTGACGGACTGTACACCTTACAAAGAACGTTCCCTGACGTAGACTGGTACGAAGCATTAAGGAAAATTTGGCGTCCCAAGTTGTTGAGTCCTATATTGAGAGCACTAGTTGACGCTCCCGAGCCTAGCAGTGTAGCCATCCCAATATTTGATTTCATCAGTGACCCATATAAGGAAGACGACGAACCCCTGGCAGAGTTATTCCAGCCCAGACCAGGCCAGTACAATTATTGCTCGGGATTGACAGCAACTGTGACAGTAGAACCGCGACTCGTACACTGGGAAAGAGGTTTTGCAACATCAGTGCTGATTGATAAGATCAATGCGCTCGGTGAGAAGTTGAGAAAGAATCCAGTAAGGCCGAGCTTGACGGTGAAACGAATTAGCGTTGCACTGACGTGGTCAGAAGGCAATAGGAATCCAGGAGAGAGAAGTAGCGCATACAGGGCACAACAGGGGTGCATCATGAGTGAGGGAAGAAGACAGCCTACACCAGTTGACATTATAATAGCGCAACACAAACCTGACGAGAAGTATGTCAGGAAGTGTATGAGGAAATGGCATGACAGGACTCAGGGGACATGGCAGTGGCCGGTGGAAGGAACATTTGATGAAAAGGCCTGCTCAGAGGTGAGAGAAATGCTGAGACACTGGAAGCCAAGCAAAGATGATGATAAATCCAGAGGAAAGAAGTATAGGCGGTTGGAGATTCTGGAATGGTTCATGAGAGAAGGAAAGAAGGTCAGAGAAGCAGAAGAAGAGGTGAAGCGAGCGATAAAGAAGGAAGAAGAGCGGAGTAGAGAGGAGAGAGAAATAGAAAGACCACCGCCAATCTACTGTCCACCACCCAACTACAACGAGCCAGTGGTGGGCAGGGAACAAGTGGGAGTGTATCCAACCTTAACGGACTGCTATGCCGACTGGACAGGATGGGAAGACGTGGAGATATCAGTTGAAAACCCAATTAAAGGGAAAATTAGGAGGAGCAAAGAGACAGGGGGAAATCACAGTGAAAATGAGGAAGAAGAAGAGGCAGAGGAGATATTGCAAAGAGCAAAGAAAGAGAGTGAAGAGTATTTGCAAAAAGGAAAGGAGTTCACACACTCAACACCAGTGGGGGACAGCGCCGAGAGATATATCTCAACGCGTGCGAGTGGGCCTACAGCGCCCCCTACGCTCCCGGAAGAATGGGAAAGAGATGAACCAATGAGTGAGGAGCAGGGTGCGTATAATCAATCCCGAACAGAAAAGACAACAGGGCCACCGGAAAAACAACCATGTGCTGAATACTGGCGAGAAGATCCAGAGAGACAGGTTAGAGGAGTGCTGTACATAGAGCCAAGGGAAGATGCAATAAAGAGACAGAGGGACACCAATGGGCAGAAGGTGATGGATAGCGTTCGTGATTTCGCACAGCAGCTGGAAGAGTTAGAAGAGCGCTTACAAAGTTCAGTTACAGCGTTGGAAGAGCAGCTGGAACGGGAGCACACGCGACCAAGAACCTTAAGGGACAAAAAGTCACTAAAAGCACCGCAGAGATATGGGTTTGATGGTGAAGAAGAGGTTCGAATGAATCCCCTGGTGACAAAAGGAAGAGATGTGCAATATGTTCCATGGACATTTATGGATATGGTAGGATTAAGCTCACAGCTACCGGAGATGTGTAACGGAGGGCAGAGGTGGATTACAAAGTTTGAAGAAAAGACAGCAGGACATACCTTGTCGATAGGAGATGTGAAAGCCATATTAGCTCAAACGATAGGGAAAGCAAAAACAGCTGAAATACTGAATGAAGCTGGACTAAAAGGAGCAATGGATCTACCAGGCTGGGATGCTATAGCACTGGGGACATGGAGAAACAGGTTGTGGAATGAAATAAGGAAATCCTACCCTACGAAAATGGACCCAGGACAACTGGAACACATGATTCTGAAGGAAGAAGAAAATGTAGTAAAATTCATCCATGATTATCAGAATAAATGGAAGGAAGAGACAGGTGGAACATGGGACGAGACGGACACAAGTAAAGGACTGTTTAAATTAATGCTGAAGAAATGTCTACCAGAACCAGTCCAAACCTCGTTGGATGAGGTGGTCGGTCTAAACTCCATGCCATGGGACACCTACAAAGCACATGTGATACATTATGTGGAACAATACAGAAAGAAACAAAAGGACGAGAAAACAGCCTCAGAGGCCCTACTGACACAGTTATATAAAACACAGCTTGGCGAGTTGACCAGAGCTAGACAGAAAGAAAAGGAGAGAGAAAAAGCAGGAAAAATACAAGCTGCAGTGGTTATCCCAGCAGGCCAAGAACCAGTACAGAATAACCAAATGCTGCCGCAACAAGGACAAACACCACAGCAACCGCAAATGATGCCACAACCGCAGGTGACAGCACCAAATTCACAGCATCCACAAAATAGCCAGGCGTACCCAATGGCCCAACCCATTAATGTCCACATTAGCGGTGCACAAGGAAGATTTAGAGGACGCCCAATGAGAGGTCGGTGGCAAGGAAGAAGGCAGCCATGGGAAAGATTTGGCTCACCACCGCAGGGATATGCGCCGCAGAGCCCTGGAGGGCCCCAAGGACTGAGTTATGCGCAGGCACCCCCCAATCCTCAGTACCAACAGCCTCAACAGCCACTAGAGTGCTGGGGCTGCGGAGGGACTGGACACATGAGAAGAGACTGCCCACATATGTATCAGCCCCAGATAGGCCCGGGACTGGGGCCCGCACCAAATTGGAGTTGAAGCGGCCCTGAGAAGCCAGAGGGGGAGAATATACAGTATGCTACTACACTGTATCCGCAACAGGAACCAACTGTCATGGTAACACTCAATAATGAGCGTCCTCTTCCATTCATGATCGACACAGGTGCCACATATTCATGTATAGGGCGCGAAGGCTCGAATCTCCCCCTCGCTCGGAAGACCATCAAAACAACAGGCTTCTCAGGGATCTCACAGATCTTGCACTTCACAGAGCCTCAGATATTAACATTAGAAGACACCACCATTGTGGCACCACTTTTGTATTCACCCTCTACACCGGTCAATTTATTGGGACGAGATCTTTTGTGTAAATTTAAGGCTAGAATTCAGTGCAGCCCTACAGGCCTTTGGGTAACATTCCCAGACAGAACCACAGCAGGACAATATCTCATGGCTGGGACGCAGGCAGACACAGAGTGTAGCACAGTGTATTGGCTACAGAACGATGATCCCTCATTATCAGAGTTGCAGGCCAGCTATTTACAGTGGAAGCCATGGATACAGGCTATGCGGCCGGATTACACTGAACCTAAGAGCCCGCTGCACTGTACCATGTGTTTTGACCCTGACAGCACCAATGAAGAATATGCAACACTATGGTCAGAAATGTTGGAAGGAAAACTGTTTGACGTGGTGACAACAGACATTTTCGTGGGCCCTCAAGGAGTGGCAACGGCAGTTCAGTTACCCAATAACTTGGAGAGCTGGTACCAGATTACAAACTCAATACCACACATCTCACTGATGGTAGCAGGAGGCCATGAATCGAAAGACCTGGGACCAATGCTCAAAGAAACTAGCCAGGTGCTAGAATGGAAGCCAACCATCAACCAGTACATGCACACCTCACCGGATGGAAAATTTATGCGTATTTCTCAAAAAGGCACAGACACTTTAAGAGCCACACAAACCTTGATAGAAAAGAAAATGTCACCTACTTATCAGTTACCACTTTCAGATGACAAGGACATCGCACCAGATAAACAATCAGATACAGAAACTGAAGAGCTGTTAGCCACCATCCCGAGTGTGCTCTGGACTCAGCACTCTACAGACGTAGGACTCATAAAGTCAGCAGGACAGGTTTTGATAAAACTTAAACCTAATGTCAGGTACCCGTATCAGAAACAATATCCACTAACACCACAGGCTCAGGCAGGGATAGGACCCACACTTGAGGGGTTATTGGAGGCAGGGGTTCTAATACCAACACAAAGCCGGTGCAATACTCCAATATTCCCAGTTAGAAAACCAAACTCAGATAAGTGGCGACTTGTGCACGATTTACGTGCTATTAACTATATAGTTGAGGCAGAAGCACCCATAGTCCCAGATCCACATACGCTACTCTCCAACATCCCAGGCAATACTAAGTGGTACACGGTCATTGATTTGTGTTCTGCATTTTTTAGTATTCCACTGCATCCTGATTCACAACATTTGTTTGCGTTCACGTATAACGGCCAACAGTACACATACACGAGATTGCCCCAGGGCTATTGTGAAAGCCCATCAATTTTCAATCGAATTGTGGCTAGGGATCTAGCTTCGTTGGATATTGACAGTCTTCTCCTGACATATGTTGATGACATCTTGATTTGTAGCCCAACTAAAGAACAGTGCCAGGCAGACTCCTTGAAAGTATTGAGACTCTTAGCAGAAAACGGACACAAGGTGAGCAAGGAAAAGTTACAGTTCTGCAAACAGGAGGTAGAGTATCTAGGAAGAGTTTTGCATGGCACTAGTCGTAAGCTGTCGCCTACGCATCTAGAGGCGGTCCGTAAAGCCCCGAAACCGCAAACGGTTGGACAGATGTTGTCTTTCCTGGGTATGGTGGGTTATAGCAGACAGTGGATAGTAGATTTTGCATTAAAGGTAGCTCCACTACGTGCGTTGATAAAAGCAGCTGATCAGAAGAAAGCTGCATTGGTTTGGACGACAGAAGCCGTTGCAGCTTACGAAATGCTAAAGGAGGATCTTTGTACAGCACCAGCGCTAGCGAGTCCTGATTACGGTAAGCCATTCTTCCTGTATGTATCAGAAAAACGAGGCTTTGCTAATGCCGTGTTAACTCAGCAACAGGGACCGAGCAAACAGCCTGTTGCTTACTTCAGCTGTAGATTGGACAACATTGAGAGTGGTATGCCGCCGTGTTACCGGGGATTAGCAGCAGCAGCCTTTGCATATCAAAAGGCGTCAACCATTACAATGGGCCATCCTACTATATTGTACACTACACATGCGTTACATGCCCTGCTTACCAGTCCGACATTTGTGATAACTCATGCGCGGAAGACAGGTTACGACGTAATTCTCTCTTCACCAGAATTGACTATTCAAAGATGCCAGACAGTCAATCCAGCTGATAGAATGATGACCCCATTGGACGGTGAACCGCACGATTGTCAGCAAGTTTCAACCACATACTCGAAAGCACGTCAGGACCTTGAAAATCAACCTTTGCCACATTCGGATGTAACCTTTTTTGTTGACGGTTCGTGCTTTAGAGGCCCAGACGGGAACTTGGCGGGTTACGCCATAGTAGCGCCCAGTAAAGATTTGACTAGCTTTGTTACTGTTCAGTCTACGGCTGTTTCTCAACCATGTTCAGCACAATTGGCTGAGTTAAAAGCGCTCGCTGCAGCTTGTAAGCTAGCTGCAGGGAAATCTTGTACTATTTTCACGGATTCGCAGTATGCTTATGGTGTGTGTCATTACTTCGGCCCTACATGGGCCCAGAGAGGGTTATTGAGAGCAGATGGCTCTCCTGTGACGCATGGAATGGCCATAACTGATTTGTTACATGCTATTACTCTGCCAGCTAAACTAGCTATCGTCAAATGTTTAGCGCACAAAACAGATGGCTCGTTTGTTACCAGTGGAAACACTGCAGCAGATGAGGCAGCGAAATCAGCAGCTTTAGGACATACCAACATTATGCTTGTGACCGACTCTGAAGGTGAAGACTACCCAGAAACGGACTTAACCTCCTTAGCCGCAGCGCAAAATTCGGCCTCAGTATATGAGATATCTAAGTGGATAAAAAGGGGGGCGGTTAAGAATGCACGAACAGGCGTATGGCGTGGTCCTCAGGGGCATTTTGTGGCTCCTCTCTCAGTTCTCACATCGTTGATTAATGATGCGCATGGCTTGAGCCATTGCGCAAGGGGGGAAGTGATCAAACGAATTCAAAGAGCATGGTGGTCTCCGTATTTAGCTCAGATGGTTGATCACAGGTTAGCACGTTGTGAAATATGTGCAGAATACAACAACAGGAAAAGTTTTACTGCCCCAATAGGTCACATACCAGAGCCAGACGGACCATTCAGGCATCTGATCATTGACTTCATGGATATGGCAGAGGTGAAGGAGAAGAAAAGGTATGTTTTGGTGGTGGAGGATAGATTTAGTAGATGGGTGGAGGCGCACCCAACAGCTAAAGCAGATGCAGATTCAGTGGCTAAATTTTTGTGTCGTGAGGTGATTCCAAGGTTTGGTATTCCTGATAAGATCAGCTCAGACAGTGGTACTCACTTTGTGAACAATGTGATTCGAAGGGTGTTCCAGTATTTAAGAATACGACACAGATTGGGTTGTGTCTATCACCCACAGTCGCAGGGAATGGTGGAAAGGGCAAATGGAACATTAAAAGCGAAGCTGGCAAAAATTTGCGAAGCGGGAAAAATGAATTGGGTGCAGGCTTTGCCGCTAGCATTAATGAGCATGAGAATGCAAACTAACCGAATGACGCATCTAACCCCGCACGAAATGCTTACAGGACGACCTATGCCTGTACCTTATCTACGAGGGCCCTATAAGGGCCCTTCGCTGGAGCAGCTTGAAAGTGAGCTTGGCAATTATGTGAAACACTTGACTGAAATACATCGAGCTATATTCCAACAGGTGAAAGGTGCTACGGAGGGAAGGACGAGCGAAATTGACGAGGAGCTGAGGACTGTGAAACCAGGAGACTGGGTGTATGTCAAGGTCTTCAAGAGAAGATGGAATGAGCCCAGACGAGTTGGACCACTAAAAGTTGTCTTAGCTACTCCAACAGCCGTAAAGGTCGAAGGTAAGACTGCTTGGTTTCATCTAAATCACTGTTGCAGAGCACCAGATCCAGGGGCTGGAGCGAGACGTGAAAGAGAGCAGGAGCAGGATCCACTGATAAGGGAATTCGAGGAGCGAAGGCGTGACCCAGCTGTTCCCGCCTCACAACCCCCTTCGGTACAAGCGCCCCACCCGCAGAGCCAGGAGTTTCAACCGTGGGAGAGTCCAGCAGAACAAGAAGAAGACGACCCAAGGGAAGGGCCTTCACAACACGATGTGGGAGATACAGGACCTGCCTATAGAACTAGAGCCCGTGCACGGCGAGAACACTGAAAGAGAAGGGAGAGAAAGGAACGATGAGCAAGAAATAAATGAAGAAGAGGGAAATGGTGAACGAATCAACAGAACGGACTGGGGCTTATTGGTACTTGTAATAGTAGCACTGCTGTGTATAGGACTATGGATATACACACTTATACGAGTCTTCGGTGATAATGAACACATGAATGATGAAACTAGGGGAATACATTATATTGAGCAATCACCAGCAACGCTGCCCAGAATACGCAGAGACACTGCACAGACAATGAGCCTCATGAGTAGATTAGACCAGGAGTTGTGGACAAACAATTTGTTTTACCAATGGCTAAGTTACACAGCACACGAAGCAGGAAACACCTCGTGCATAGTGTGCCATGACAGGACATCGCGAGCTCCCAGAGTTTTTCCAACGAGAGGACCAGAAGGTTGTAACAGCACCAAGCACAACCTACGCCACCTATGCCCATTCGTTTGTCTTATGCATTCTATCTCATGTGCCTACGGCCCAACCAGGTTAAAGAAGTTGAATAGTACCTGTGAGTATGAGGAGATCGGGACTGAGGGACATCCGCCCATCAGAGTGAGTGAGCGTCAGGGACAGAGATACCCATTCTGTGTATGTTCAAACGGATCACAGGTGTTTGTCGGCAACATTTCTAAAGACTGTGACGTGACGGCAGATACAAAAGGATTAAAGATTACCGTGTGGAGACAGTGGAAAAAGGACTATATTGATCTGAACCAGCCTGACCTATCTAATGGGACTAGGCCACTGGCTGATGTATTCTGGTATTGTGGATATAATGTTGCTAGGCAGACCCTGCCACCCGGGTGGGGAGGATGCTGCACAACAGTGGTGCTGACAGGAAAACTAACTGTGCTGCAAGAAAAGGAGATTAATACCTCAGGTCGACGAATTAAGCGCGACTTGGGACGATTCGACAGGAGCAGTGGGGTGTACGTGGATTGGAGAGGGATTCCGGTGGGAGTCCCTGATGAACATACTGCCATTGGTCGACCAGGAGCAGGAGCACTGACCTTTTTCTTGCCATGGGCACAGATTGGTAAAAACGTGAGATGGATTAACTATATTTGGTACAATCAACAAAGGTTTATGAACTACACAATACAAGCACTAGATTTGATTCAAGAACAACTACATGCAACATCTACCATGGCCTTACAGAACAGGCTTATCCTGGACACCATGAGGGCCCCGGAAGAAGGAGTGTGTACTATGTTTGGAGACCAATGTTGTACTTACATTCCAATGCACACTGGTCCGGAGGGTAACCTGAGTAAAATACTGCGGCAGATGAAAGACCTTAGAGACGAGCACGTAGAGAACACATATAAACCAACAAATGATTGGCTGGCATGGTTGTTCTCCTCAAATTGGAGAGCCGTCATACTTAGGATAGGAACAGTCGTAGGTGTGGTTTTGGTGATACTTGCAGTTCTGTTGTGTTGTGTAATTCCACTACTGCGTTCCATGATTACACAGATGACGCACACATTGTTTGGCCAATATGTTCAGATGACACATGAGATTGAGTCTCCGTTTAAATCCAGCAATGGCAGTGATGAATTGGACTTAATAAAGATGATTGCATAATGGAGGGAGATTGGAGGCATATATGGAGGTATTTATGGGGTAGGTTGTTGAAAAACGATTTGGGGGAGTGGGAGCCAAATTTAGGATTGCTAGAGTACCCTTTTATAGATAGGCGTACATCAGTAAGGGAGATTTACGCAGACAGGATGTATATTACAGAGATACAAATATTTGCATATACTCCGAGACAGACAGCACAGTTACCCATCGTGGTAGAACATGCACATTATAATGTAGAACGGTTACTTAATCTTGCGTACAGAAGGAAGAGAAGGTTTGGAATATGGATAGGTGTACCACTTAAGAAGAGGGTAGAGGTCATTACAGTCAAGTTAGGAGAAGATGTACTGTGGACCAATGTTCCTAGACAAATGATGGAGCTGCTGAGATCCTTGCCGTTCCAATCATCGGGAGGGGGCTAAGTGATGTGCTAGTAACCTCTCCTTAGCCCCCCTACGGCCCCTCTACGTGGCGCAAAGTCACATGGGCAGAAGAACAACAGGGGACATCATAAAAGGATGTGGGATATGTTATGTCGGTGTGTCGTATTATATTGTGTTTTAAATCACTAATGTTTATGCATGCAACACTATTATCATTTATGTGTGTTTTGAAATACTACTGAATGAAAAAAGCGTAATCACTGGAGAAGTCTTATAATGACTACTGAATGATTGAATGTTACTCATTTATGCATCTTAATGACAACTGCTGATTTGTGGTTATAGGGAACATAATAATAATGATTCAGGCTTATTGGTCGTGTGGGAAGAGTGGTAGACATTACTGAATGTGCTATAAACATAGAGTTAGTTGATACTTAATGTTTGCACACTTGAAGCTCTCTGCAGGTACAGTGGCTGGGTAGGTAAGAAGATGAGATCTCGAGAGTGACTGAGGACAGAGTGACTGAGGTTCCAATCTGGCTCCTGGTATAGATCCCAATAATGCCCTACTGAAGAATCAAGAGAAGACAGACCAGCAACACAAAAAGCCACACCAGAGTCAGAGGTGTTGGGCGAAGGGAAAGCTGCTACCTGGAAAAAACAGGGGGCAGCCGGTGACCAGAGAAGAAGGCCGGTTAGCCAAAGACGGGTAAGATCTCACTGGGTGGGACAACCTAAGGCAGGCACGGTCGTGCTGCTGGTCACCGGGTATGAAATGGAAACAACGTGGATTGCGTGTAACCAGGGGAATACCTGATGAGTAGGGTTGGGATCCAGGTAGGTATGAAATTGATTGGCAAATGTGAAGAGAGCGAGTGAGGTGGGCGATAGCAAGACTGAGAAGAACCACATGCAGTGGTACCTGCATGGAGCTTGGAGTACTTATTACATTCCTTGACGAGTATATAATTGTTTACTAGCACCATGATAGTAGTGAAACACTGAAAACGAATCATACGAGTATGTATAATCCTTGTGCTGACTTATGTACGTATATAAGGCATGTATCCACATATCTGAACAAGTTGAGTGTGTTGTGACTTGAGTCACAAAAGGGGGGAATGTGGGAGATAATTTTGTAAATGAGAATATATGTATAAGGTATGTGTGAAATAATCAGGGGGACAGCAGGAGTGAGTTCTCAGGTAAAGTTTATTCGTTAGGTCGTTTGAGCTTAAGAACAATATAAGGTTTAACACGGCATGTTGGCCTGTCACGGGCCTTGCACACAGGCTGCAAGGGCTTTGAAGAACAAGTAGTTGTATCAATGATGTCAGTCTGGCAGGCTTTCTCTGCGGTACCAGGCTTTCCAAACTTGGACCAATCAATGGCAGAGACGCACCCTAGATTGTTATGGTCAATCTTCGCTCCATTGGTACCTTGAGCGGTAGTGAGCTCATCATGAAGTAAACGCAGGGCGTGCTGGATGGCAATGGTGGTACCAGGCGAAATATCTAGAGAATATACGTGGAAGACAGCGGATAAATCAGAAAATCCGTGGGGTGTAAAAGTTAATAAAAAGAAAGGGGTGTTGGTCCCTGAAGAACTGAGAACTTACCCATGCTGTCTCCTGAAGAAGAATGAGGTATTGGCGAGAGTGAGGCCAAAGACAATCCCACTGGTGGGGGCGGCAACGCCCAATTTTTAATATAATGATTCAGGAAAGTTTAATTATAATGGTATTCGAAAAGTTGTAAATCCAAAGATAATGGTGTAAAAAAGAATCTAAAAGGTCAAAAAAAAGAAAGTTTGGTGGGATTGTCTAGGCAAAGAACCAGTGACGTGTTGCATTGGGAAGATAAGGGAAATGTATATAAAGGCTGTAGTTGGAGTTCCCCGGGTAGAGGTTGTTGGGACGTTCATGCGTGAGCATCTCAAATTCTTGTATCAGCGCTGATTACAAAATAAAATCTCTTATCTGTATTCATCTAGTCTGCTTGATTGGCTTATTTAGTTATGAGGCCTTATTAACCATGAGTCTCACTCAGACTGAGCTGTCGGGTCAGTGTGGAGCTGGAGTCAGATTTTAGTAGTGAGTACAGTAGATTTTTTATTCCACACTTTGTATCACTTAGTTACATAAAGGAGGTGTGGCTTTGTATCAGTTAGTTACATGAAAGAGGTATGGCTTTGTATCAGGCAGTTACAGAGAAGAGGGTGTGGCTTTGTATTAGTTAGTTACATGAAGGAGATGTGGCTTTGTATCAGTTAGTTACAGTTTAGGGGTGTGGGCTGTGTCTCTGTCAGCTAAAGTGAAGAGGTGTGGTTTTGTATCAGTCAGTTATATGAAGGAGGTGTTGCTTTGTATCAGTAAGTTACAGTGAAGTGGGCATGGCTTTATATCAGTCAGTGATTGTGAACTGGGCGTGGTTTTGTATCAGTCTGTTTCAGTGAAGGCAGTGTGGCCATTGTGTTTGTCAATCACTCTGAAGGAGGTGTGGCCTCTGTAATGTCAATCACAGTTGTGGAGTTGTGGCCTTTAAACTGGAGGCGTGGCTTTAATAATCTGTCAGTCACAGTAAAGGAGGTGTGGCCACTGTGGCTTTGTGTTAGTCAGTTACAGTGAAGGGGGCTTGGTCCCGTGCCTGTCAGTTACAGTGAAGGGGGCTTGGTCCCGTGCCTGTCAGTTACAGTGAAGGGGGCGTGGTCCCATGCCTGTCTTACAGTGAAGGGGGCTTGGTCCCGTGCCTGTCAGTTACAGTGAAGGGGGCGTAGTCCTGTGCCTGTCAGTTACAGTGAAGGGGGTGTGGTCCTGTGCCTGTCAGTTACAGTGAAGGGGGCATGGCCTTTATACATATCAGTCTCAGTAAAGGGGGCGTGTTTTAACCTGACGAGGTTTAGTGCCGCATTGCTGCCGTGTTGTTTATTCAGCAGAAAGCAGACGGAGCTGGTTATTGACCGATAAACACATTGACAGACTTGTTGCTCTCGGGATGAAGACACTTCCAGCTCATATGGATCTAGCGTTTGTGAATAATCACCTTCTTCGGATCGTTGAATCCCGGCCTGCAGAACTGCCTGTAATATTCCCAGTGGCTCCTGCTGGAGGCGTGTTGGAGCTGCACATCCGTGTAGGTGGCGAAGCGGTCCGGGCACGTGGAAACACACATCTGTAAACACCAGAACAACAGGAAATTCATGCGTGAAGGTGGTGCTGAGATGAAACGTGTTGAGTGTAAACCTGAATGAATGTTATGTGAAGAGGAGAACCTGAGTGGTCGGACACTGGAGGTTGATCAGAACCGCAGGATTTGCACATTTCAGGATGTTGAAGTAGAACAGGATGGGTTTCTTACTGCGGGAGATAAAAACAAGCCTGAAAACAAGTTCCTTAACTTAACCCACCCACCTATACACACACACACACACACACATATGCGCCATGAACATTTTTAAGGCATTACGAGTGAGAGAACACAGAGGTGAGAGAAATAATCAGCGATGCAGCGGCGTGACTCGAAGATTATATCACTCCTTTATTCCTCTTCACAGCAATTTGACTTTCTTTCTCTCTCTCTCTCTCTCTCTCTCTCTCTCTCTCTTTCTTTAAAAATAGGATCCTTGAAAAATTTTTTGAAAAAACTTTGGAGACACCTTCCATATATATTACATAATCATCTCCTTCAGCATTACACCAGGATTTATTTATTCATTCATTTAATGTATTCATTATTTAATTTATTTTTACTTTATATACCAATGTTTCTTATTTATGCATTTATTTCATTTAATTCAAATGTATTAAATTAAATTATTATTTATTTATTTATTTATTTATTTATCTCTGGTTGAGGATAAGCTATTAGCTATTTTATATTTTATTTATTTTATATTTATTGTTTTTTCCCCCATTTTGTGTTTATATGCTGGATTTTTGTTTTAAGAATTTTTTTCTGTTCCTCTGTTATAATATTTTTGGTCATTTAGTCTCTTTATGTGTTTGATCACTGTGTTGTGTTTTGTTGCACTGAGTGAAATTTGCCAGAAGGTGTCAGCAGTGTCATGTGCTATCACACACACACACACACACACACACACACACACACACACACACACACACACACACACACACACACATTCTACAGTTTAATCCTATTACACATTAACCAACGTCTGGACAGGAAATCTGCCCAGCTAGCATTATTACTATTATTATTATTATTATTATTATTATTATTATTATTATTATTATTATTATTTTTATTATTATTATTTTTATTATTATTACTACTACTATGTATCATGTTTATATCTAATTCAATATCAAACCTTCATCTCTTTTCCATTTCCTGGACTGGAATGATTCCTGATTTGATCCTCAGTTATAAATCATTACTAAGACTCATGACTCACTGCTGAAATCATAACATGAGAATCTGCTCTCGCATCTTTAACGGCATAAAGACAGAATAAAGACGGAACAAACCAGAGGTCAGTCTTCAAGCTCCCTCGCATTTAATTCTGTGAGCATAACACACACACACACACGCACACACACACACACACACACACACTCCTCTAAGCTCCAGCGCAGTAAACACACCACCCTGGTCGCGCATAACAAACCTTCTTATCGCTGTTCCCCAGCTCCACTAACGAGCTGCTTTCCATTCACGCCAAGCTCGCGTCCTGCTGATCGCACCGCAGAGCCAAACACAACAAGTCTAACTAAATCAGTGTGCTGAATATCCTACACACAACTCTCCGGCTTTGTTTAAACCCTAAACACTAACCCTAACACTAATCCTAAACCTAACCTCAGCACCAAACACAAGTCTAATTAAATCAGTGTGCTGCATATCCTACACACAACTCTCCTGCTCTAGTTAACCCTAAACCTAAACTTAAACCTAATCCTATCCCCAACACTGAACGTAAACCTAAATCTAACCTCAGCACCAAACACAAGTCTAAATACATCAGTGTGCTGCATTTCATATTCACGACTCCCCTGGGCTAGTTAACCCTAACCCTAACCTCAGCACTAAACACAAGTCTAACTAAATGTTAGTGTGCTGCATATCCTACACAAGACTATCCTTCTTTATTAAACATGAACTTAATCCTGACACTAACACTAACCCTAAACCTAACCATAAGTTTAACTAATGTTAGTGTGCTACATATCCTACACACGGCTCTCCTGCCCTGATTAACCCTAAACCTGAACTTAAACCTAACCCTAAACCTAACCTCAGCACTAAACATAAATCTAACTGAATGTTAGTGTGCTGCAAAATGTTAGTGTGCTGATAACCCTAACCCTAAACCTATCCCTATTTCTAAACCTATCCCTATCCCTTAACCTATGATGGGTAGTGGTTCAAAAAAATAGAGGTTTCTATAGTAACAACTTCCACATGGACATATATGTTGGATATCCCACATGAGAGAGAAAGAGAGAGAGAGAGAGAGAGAGAGAGAGAGAACATAAACAAGTGAACTACTTTGCTTGGGGAACTTTCCACGACTTTCCATGTAACTATAAATGGATAAAAATGATGACACCGATCTTTAACAAGTTGCTGTTGATTATTTTCCCACAACAGATTATTTATGATTATTTCGTACACACATTGACTCCGCCCACACTCTCGGCATCTCTGATTGGCCGACGGAGTCGTCGGTACTCACGCATTGGCCGTGCCTTTCTGCCCGCAGAAGTCTCCTGAGCTGTCAGTAGGATGGATCACTTTCCTGGGGTCTCCGTGTATCCAGGCTAGAGTGACGAGATATCACACACACACACACACACACATACACAGCTTAGCTCTTCAGCTCCATTCCTTCATATCCGCTAAGCTTTAAATCTCTTCGTATTAAAATGTATGACAAGAAGTGAGACTGTAACACACACACACACACACACACACACACACACACACACTGAAATCAATGCTGCCTGGAGGAAATATTGATTTCTTTTCTGCACTCGCACCTAATTAATAAAGTCACTACATACAAACAATCCACGCTTCTCCGTCTCTCCGAATCGATCCGATCTGTCCGATTTGTTCTGCAGACTCTGGGATTTTGATATTTTAGACATAAAATCATCTCTAAACTGCTGCCATGAAACGTTTTTTCTATCTCAATCCAGCACAGTTCATGCTCAAATCTTCTACACGAAAGTCTTAAAGGTCTGTTCAGGTGGAAAAAGTCGGTCTGTAGCCGACAATAATAATTTTAAAATAAAGACAGAACTAAACTTTAAGAATTTTTCTATTTGTTAAAAAATATTCTGTATTAATTCAGACGTTATGTAAGAGACACAAATATTTCTCAATAATAATTTTTAGTTACTACTAGTAACTTCAGTGGCTTTTTAACATCAGTTATTATTATTATTATTATTATTAATAATAATAATAATTAAAAAAGCTCAACATTAATTTTAATTCAATTATTATTATTATTATTATTATTATTATTATTATTATTATTATTATCTGTGTGTTTCCAAAAATTAGTGAAATAATAGAAATATTATAAATTTAAAAATTTTATTATTATTATTTTATTTATTCTGATTATTCTGCTAATTCAAAACATGTGTACTTTTAAGGACTTTAATATTAATGTATTTATTTAATAAATAAATAAATAAATAAATAAACGGGTTTTGTTTAGTATTTATTTTGTAAATATTTTAACATCATAAAATTTGTTATTGTCTCTTGCACCCTCTCTTTATTAATGGTTTAATAAATCAGCTGAAAAATAAATAATTAATCTTTTTTTTTTCCAGTGCAGAACGAGTCCAAATACTGAACTAATCCATAGCAAAATGCACCTGAAATAAGGTGTAATTAAAAATAACTCTAAACAGATAAAAACTCCTTCAGTACTACAGCTCAGGAAAGGTGAACACTTCCAAATAATCATCATGCTTGTGTTCTCAGTGTCTTCATTCTCTTCATCACACCACCATGGTGTGGATTTATTTTCTTGTAACTGTAACTGATTTATTCCTGATGAGCCCAAACGCACGACTTAACGAAACAACACGATATGCAAATGAGGAGATTTATAACGAGCGCTGGAGAAAACGGCGAGGGGGAAAATCGGTTCTCTTTGTTTCCTGTATCCTGATGTAGAGACGAGACCCGGGAGCGTCTGGAACGATGACATCATCATCGCTGAGCTCATCGTTCTGAGAGGATTAAAGTGGTGTGCATGTGTATGCGTGTGTGTGTGTGTGTGTGTGTGTACAGGATGGTGACATCATTCTTGGATGCTAAGAGGGACACTTACCATCTCTGTTATTGTTCCTTCATTTTATTTTTTTTTAGTATCCGTAATTCAATTGCTGTTGGCTATGGAATGAATTTCATGTGAAATAAAAGTGAAAAGATATAAAATAAAATAAATAAAAAAGCTGCTGCAGGGCTCAGAGGCGTAAAAAGGCTGCATGAATCCCAGTTTCATTCATATTCACAAGTGCACTTGACTTTGCAGGGGAGTGAAAAGGCTGCAGGTGGAAGCGAGGCTCTGTGCTCCGTGACACGCACCGCACCGAGACCTAATGGCTTCCGTTAAAAAGCCGTGTCACGGAGACCGTCTCGTTTTCCCTTCGCCGCCGCTTCCCCTTCACCCTTTCGCCTTCACGCGGATTTTCATCTGGCCTGTTCGGCTCCAGCCTCACAGCACCGGCGTAATGAGATTTGGACTCGGACGAAGCTGAGGCGCTCCAGGGCAGTTTGACTGTTTGACGGACACAGTGATGTCCAACTCGTGGAAATGTGTCGCTTTTTAGTGCTTGTTTTTTCAGTCAGAAGATGAAGATGAAGTCGTCCTGCTGATCCTGAGATGGAGATACTCTCTGTGGTTCATTCGGACTCTCGGACGGGACACCACAGAGAACCTGGACTTTTCTTGGACTTGTTTATACAACATACACACACACACACTTTTTCTTGCACAACACAAATCACACCACAATCTCACACACACACACAACTACACTTCATTCACAAACATCATACTATTCCATCTGCATTCTGTCTGTCTGTCTGTCTCTCTCTCTCTCTCTCTCTCTCACCCCTACCAGCCCCTCTCTCTCTCTTTCTTTGTCTCTCTCTCCCTACCTGTCTGTCTCCTTCTCTCTGTCTGTCTGTCAGTCTCTCTCTCTCTCTCTCTAATGTATTTTTCTAACAGATCGTTGTCTGACAGTAAACACAGTGTTATGATTTCCTGACTCCAGGAGAGACCTGTTTATTTCCCCACAGAAAGACAGGTTGATGAGTTTGGACCTGATTCGAGCAAACCAAAGCAGGCGCTTACCCACGGTGCCGAGCGCGACGTAGCCGAGGATGACCACGATGAAGAGCACACAGCACAGCACGTCCGTACAGCTTCTGCAACACAGACAAAAGACGAGTGAGGAAGACTGAGGGGACATCTTCATCATGGACAGAGAGGGAGAGAGAGAGAGAGAGAGAGAGGACAGAGAGAAAGAGAGAGAGAGAGAGAGAGAGAGTGAGAGGACAGAGAGAAAGAGAGAGAGAGAGAGAGAGAGAGTGAGAGGACAGAGAGAAAGAGAGAGAGAGAGAGAGAGAGAGAGAGAAAGAGAGAGAGAGGACAGAGAGAAAGAGAGAGAGAGAGAGAGTGAGAGGACAGAGAGAAAGAGAGAGAGAGAGAGAGAGAGAGAGAGAGAGAGAGGACAGAGAGAAAGAGAGAGAGAGAGAGAGAGAGAGAGAGAGAAAGAAAGAGAGAGAGAGGACAGAGAGAAAGAGAGAGAGAGAGAGAGAGAGAGAGAGAGACAGGTAGGGAGATAAAAAGAAAAAAGAGAGAGAGAGGTAGAGCGAATGAGAGAGAGAGACAGAGAGAGAGGACAGAGAGAGAGAGAGAGAGAGAGAGAGAGAGAGAGAGAGAGAAAATAAAGAGTGAGAGAGAACAGAGAGAGAGAGGTCAGAGAGAGAGAGAGAGACAGCTCTTGTGTGGAGGACGTGCAGTACGTACAGAGCAGTGTATTCTGCATCGCTGCCGTTAGCAGAATTAGCAAAAGTGTAAGGGTTTTTTTTCTACAGAGTTGCTGCTCCGCTCAGAAACTTTAAAATTCGACAAACACGAGTCTCTGAGGCATCGTACAGAATATTCTATAACGCTGCTTTATTAACGTGTTTCATGCCTCAGCTACGGAAAACACAGTGAGAACGTTTAGTTTCGGCTTGGATTCGCATATTTTGCAAAAATTATAGTAGAGAAAAATAGAATTTTATCCAATGTGACCAAAACAGAGCGAGATAAACAGCCTTAAAGAAGAGAAATGATAAAATAACGGCATTTAACGTTAAGCTAGCTCTGCAAATTTAAACATTTGCTAGTTTCATTTGCTGCAGTGAACAAGAAATAAAATCATCATTTATAATATTTTTTTTAATTAGGAAACAAAATCTTTAAACAAAACATTAATTAGATTTCTATAATTTGTGTTTTTAAACCAAAAATAACCTTCAACCAAAAAAAAAATCAATAAATAACCGAAATAAAACCTTTGTCTGTAAATTTCCAATTTCTCTCTAAAGAGCCACAGTTGATCGCTAGAACCAATATTAGAGAAATAATTAGAGAAATCAGCATCATTTTAAAGGTAAGGGTTAATTAATTCATAATTTAAGGATTAATTAATTAATACAGGTAAGGGTTAATAAATTAATAAGATCAAGTGTTAATTGATTAATTAATTAATAATGATAAGTGTTCATTATTAAATTAATAATGGTATGCGTTAATCAATTAGTTAATAATGGTAAGGGTTGATTAATTAGTATGGCTAGGTGTTAATAAATAAATAAATAAATAAATAAATAAATAAATAAATAAATAAATAAATAAATTATGATAAGGGTTCATTAATTAATTTATAATAGTAAAGGTTAATTAATTAATTTGTTAATTAATAAATTATGATAATGGTTAATTAATAATGGTAAATAAGAATAAGGGATAAATAATTAATAACGTTAGGGGTTAATTAATTAATTAATCCTGGTTAAGGGTTAACTGATTAGTTAATAATGGTATGGGTTAATTAATTAATTAATAAATAAGGGTAAGGTTTAATAGGATGCTGCCATCACCATGCTTCATAGTAAAGAAGCTGCTCTCAGGATTTCCAGACGTCTCTAAACTCTAAACCCTAACCAGAATTTATTTGATTTCTAGAGCATCAGACGCTGTAATGAAGCAGGTGAGATCATGTGACACTTTAATTAGACTCAGTCTGAATCGTTATGTGGCTTTTAATGGCCCCAAGAACTCATTTAGGATTCAGAGTTTCAGAACATTAAGAGCTTTAAAGGTTTCAGTCTCCGGTGCTGTTGTTACTGCAGTCGTGTGTATCGTCTTCACAAGGTTTTTTTTCCTTTCTTTTTGCATTTTTCATCCAAACAATCAGAGAAAACTCGCTACCTCTGACTGAATAAATTATTCAGATGGGTTTTTTTTTTACTCTGTGAGATTCTCCTTCAGTTGAGAGAGTTCAGAACTCTGATGATGATGATGATGATGATGATGTCCTCCAGGACTCGGCTCTAATGCTCCAACCTGAGCTCACACGCAATTAGCAGGAAGTCTAGAGGAAGAGAATGTTCCGATTTCACTGGATTTCAATTTAATGAATTTAAACATACTGAGAGAGGGAGAGAGAGAGAGAGAGAGAGACAGAGAGAGAGAGAGAGAGAGAGAGAGAGAGAGAGAGAGAGCACTTTAAAGCTTTGAAGCACCGATCAAGGCTGTGAACAGCAAAACAGCAAAACAGCAAGGTCACATGGAGCGCTTGGAGGAAACTCCAGGGACGGAGCCACAGATGCAAGAGCAATGGAGAGAGAGAGAAAGAGAGAGAGAGAGAGAGAGAGAGAGAGAGAGAAAAGAGAACAGAAGAGAAGAGGAGGAGAGACTAGAAGAAAGTAAGAAGATAAAGAAGAGAAAAAAGAAGGCGCGAGAAAAGAATAGACAGATAGATAGATAGATAGATAGATAGATAGATAGATAGATAGATAGATAGATAGATAGATAGATAGATAGATAGAAGAAGAAAAGAAGGTGGAGATGGTGGAGAAGGTTGAGAAGATTGAAATGATGGAGAAGGTGGAGATGGGGAGAAGGTGGAGAATATTGAGAAGTTCCCTCACACTCAGATCTCAGTTGAAGGAAAACTCCAGCACTGGTGTTTTTCTTTAAATCTGCTCTCAATCTCCTGCATCTTTACTGCATGGACAAGAACATCTCAAACTTTCTACTTCTGAAGTTCTCTAACGGTTCCTCAGGGTTCTCCACATCATCCATTTCTTGAGATTTTTTTGGAGAACTCCAACAGAGCACACATTTGGATTCTTCCTTCCTTCCTTCCTTCCTTCCTTCCTTCCTTCCTTCCTAACTCTTTCATTCCCTCCCTTCATCTTCCTTCCTTCATTCCTTTCTTAGTTCCTCGCTGTTTTGTTTCTTCTGTTCTCCTTCCCTCCCTCTTCCTTCCTTTTTTGTTCCTTCCTCTCTACCTCTGTTTTTCATCCTTTCTTCTGTCCTTCCTTCCTTACTTTTTTTTGTCATTCCCTTTCATTTTTTCTGTCCTTCCTTTCTTCCTTCCATGCTTGCGTTTTCTTTCTTTTGTCCTTCCTTCCTTCCTTCCTTCCTTCCTTCCTTCCTTCCTTCCTTGTTGTTTGTTCCTTCCTTCTGTCCTTCATTCCTTCCTTCCATTTTCCTGCCTTCCTTCCTTTCCATACCTTCTTTCTTTCTTTCTTCCTTTCTCCCTCCATCTCTACCTCTCTCTCCCTCCCTCCCCTGTAGTATTGTGTTCCCTCCCTCCTTAGTCTGCTCTCAGACATTAATATGAGTAAGAGATACCGGTGGTTGATTTGAGGCGGTCTCTCCGCTCTGAGACGTTTAGTGAACGCTTCCCTCTGCAGAAAGGTTAAAGACCAGCGCTTCACTTCCTCACCTGAATAATGGAAGTGTTTCAGTGACCTTGCTTTCACTAAAAATGGTTTCTGTACATGAAAGATGATATTCTTCCTCTCTCTCTCTCTCTCCCTCACACACACACACACACACACACACACACTTTCTGATGAACCGAACTTGCATTCTGTTTTCATCATCATCATCATTGTCGTCATCATCATCATCATCATCACACCAGTAAATTCTCATCAAAAGTCAATGAAGATGCTCCTGAACTAGCGCAGAGGATTATGGGTAATCTTTATCTTCAGCTTCAGGACCAGACGTAGTGCCGCTTGACTGTCGCCATGTGACCTTCGCTGTGTGACCTTCCTACACGTCCGACACCTTCCTAATCATCTGCCACCATAAACCCCAAACGTTCACCTGCACCTGAAGCTGAAGTCCAGGCCTCACTGTGCGGAGCCTCAGGTGCAGATGAAAGGAGGTCAATCCTGCGGCGGAGCCACACGCTGTTCACGCGCTGAGGCTATAAATAGATCCCGGAGGCAAGGGAGGGATTCGTGAAGCACACGCTAGGCTAATCAGAGCTAATTAGAGACGAGTCAGAGCTGAAGTAAAATGAGATCAGAGGAGAAGAAAAACATCATAGGGTTTGTTAATGCACTGGAGTTCACCTGGAACAGTGTTTAATGGTGGGAATGTGGATCAGTTAGGGAAGGAGTCTCCAGTTCCAGTCCACGCTTTCACACTAACTGAGGAGTTTACGGTTTTATGGCAACGTGAGGACGACACGGAGGAACACGTTTTTGTGTATTTAATTAAAGTGTATTCAATTGTTGTGTATTTAATTTTTGGGTCTTTAATTGTTATATTTAATTGCTGTGTTGTTAATTGTGCTTAGTTTAATTTTTGTGTATTTAATTTCTGTCATTAATTGGAATGTATTTAATTTCTGTCATTAATTGGAATGTATTTAATTTCTTTTGTGTCTTTACTTGTTGTGTATTTAACAGTTGTCTTTGTGTATTTAATTGTTGTGTTTAATTATTGTTGTATTTAATTGTTGTTGTGATGGTAATTGTGTATCAGCTGTTTGTCTGTAAAATCAGTACAGTAGTGTTGGTGTTTGCAGACTGCAGGAGAATCAGAGCCATGAATCCGTTCAGGATTTCCTCTGAGCTTCTGAATGCATCCGACTGTCCAATAATAAATAAATAAACTGGTGAGATTCGTGTGAGTGTATTTGCGCGAGTGCATTCGTGTGAGTGTATTTGTGTGTGTATTAGTGTGAGTGTATTTGTGCGAGTGCATTCGTGTGAGTGTATTTGTGTGTGTATTAGTGTGAGTGTATTTGTGTGTGTATTAGTGTGAGTGTATTTGTGCGAGTGCATTCGTGTGAGTGTATTTGTGTGTGTATTAGTGTGAGTGTATTTGTGTGTGTATTAGTGTGAGTGCATTCGTGTGAGTGTATTTGTGTGTGTATTAGTGTGAGTGTATTTGTGTGTGTATTAGTGTGAGTGTATTCTTGCGAGTCTATTCGTGTGAGTGTATTTGTGTGAGTGTATCTGTGTGAGTGTATTCATGTGAGTGTATTCGTGTGAGTGCATCTGGTGTGTGTATTAGTGTGAGTGTATTTGTGCGTGTATTAGTGTGAGTGTATTTGTGCGAGTGCATTCGTGTGAGTGTATTTGTGTGTGTATTAGTGTGAGTGTATTCGTGTGAGTGTATTTGTGTGTGTATTAGTGTGAGTGCATTCGTGTGAGTGTATTTGTGTGTGTATTAGTGTGAGTGTATTTGTGTGTGTATTAGTTTGAGTGTATTCTTGCGAGTCTATTCGTGTGAGTGTATTCGTGTGAGTGTATCTGTGTGAGTGTATTCATGTGAGTGTATTCGTGTGAGTGCATCTGTGTGTGTATTAGTGTGAGTGTATTTGTGTGTGTATTAGTGTGAGTGTATTCGTGTGAGTGCATCTCTGTGTGTATTAGTGTGAGTGTATTCGTGAGTGTATTTGTGTGTGTATTAGTGTGAGTGTATTCTTGCGAGTCTATTCGTGTGAGTGTATTCGTGTGAGTGTATCTGTGTGAGTGTATTCATGTGAGTGTATTCGTGTGAGTGCATCTGTGTGTGTATTAGTGTGAGTGTATTTGTGCGTGTATTAGTGTGAGTGTATTTGTGCGAGTGCATTCGTGTGAGTGTATTTGTGTGTGTATTAGTGTGAGTGTATTCGTGTGAGTGTATTTGTGTGTGTATTAGTGTGAGTGTATTTGTGTGTGTATTAGTGTGAGTGTATTCGTGTGAGTGCATCTCTGTGTGTATTAGTGTGAGTGTATTCGTGTGAGTGTATTTGTGTGTGTATCAGTGTGAGTGTATTCTTGCGAGTCTATTCGTGTGAGTGTATCTGTGTGAGTGTATTCATGTGAGTGTATTCGTTGTGAGTGCATCTGTGTGTGTATTAGTGTGAGTGTATTCGTGTGAGT
This sequence comes from Hemibagrus wyckioides, assembly GCF_019097595.1. Lineage (NCBI taxonomy): Eukaryota > Metazoa > Chordata > Actinopteri > Siluriformes > Bagridae > Hemibagrus > Hemibagrus wyckioides. The sequence goes on along the minus strand of NC_080729.1, from coordinate 19,467,807 downwards.
GTATCTGTGTGTGTATTAGTGTGAGTGTATTCGTGTGAGTGTATCTGTGTGTGTATTAGTGTGAGTGTATTCATGTGAGTGTATCTGTGTGTGTATTCGTGTGAGTGTATCTGTGTGTGTATTAGTGTGAGTGTATTCATGTGAGTGTATCTGTGTGTGTATTAGTGTGAGTGTATTCATGTGAGTGTATCTGTGTGTGTATTCGTGTGAGTGTATTCGTTGTGAGTGCATCTGTGTGTGTATTAGTGTGAGTGTATTCGTGTGAGTGTATCTGTGTGTGTATTAGTGTGAGTGTATTCGTGTGAGTGTATCTGTGTGTGTATTAGTGTGAGTGTATTCGTGTGAGTGTATCTGTGTGTGTATTAGTGTGAGTGTATTCGTGTGAGTGTATCTGTGTGTGTATTAGTGTGAGTGTATTCATGTGAGTGTATCTGTGTGTGTATTCGTGTGAGTGTATCTGTGTGTGTATTAGTGTGAGTGTATTCATGTGAGTGTATCTGTGTGTGTATTAGTGTGAGTGTATTCATGTGAGTGTATCTGTGTGTGTATTCGTGTGAGTGTATCTGTGTGTGTATTAGTGTGAGTGTATTCATGCGAGTGTATTTATGCGAGTGTATGGGTGTGGACTGAAGAGTAAATGTGCAGCTCTGTTTGTAGTGGATCTGTAATTCTTTCTGCTGTCAGGAAGCAATTTGTCTTCTCACTCTTTATCACGTGCCGCGTGTCTCAGAGCGATTCACGCGAGGAGGCGGTGCTGTCGTTGCTTCCGGTGAATAATTCGGCCGCGGCATCGAGGCTAAAACCCGAGGAGACGTTCTTCACGTTCGTTCTGTTTGAAGGCTAATCTTCAGGCGTAATTACATCCCAACAAACGCCTTAATGATCCGCTGCAATAATCTCCACCTTACTGCGCTCTGAGGAAAAGATCATTAGGCTTCAGCTCCAGGTTCAGACGCTCACACGCTCATTAGTTTGAACTCGTCAAGACGTCGCAGACGAGCGTTAGAGCTCTGAACAAGGAACGAAGGATGACAGCGTGTGAAGATGAAGAAGCGTACAGCTTTTACACAGACGGCTGTAAGGACTGGAAAATAAATACCATCGCTGTTGAGCTGTTTTAGGAAAATAATCAACAGAAACATGTCGTGATGGAGCAGAGACCAGCAATTACACATTTCTGAAATAATGACATCATTTTTATCCATTTAGAGTTACTTTTAATGTCTTACACAATTTCAATTACCATCAACAGACTCTCTTTTGTTCTATCTCGTTAATTGTGGTTCATTTAATTTCTGTTGTGTATTAAATTGTTGTTGTGTATTTATTTTCTGTTGTGTCTTTAATTGTTTTGTCTTTCATTTCTGTTGTGTGTTTAATCGTTGTTGTGTATTTAATTGTTGTGTATTTAATTTTTATGTATTCAATTTCTGTTGTGTATTTAATTGTTGTGTATTTAATTTCTGTTGTGTATTTAATTTCTGTTGTGTATTTAATTATTGTGTATTTAATTGTTGTGTATGTAATTGTTGTGTATTTAATTTCTGTTGTGTATTTAATTATTGTGTATTTAATTGTTGTGTATGTAATTGTTGTGTATTCAATTTCTGTTGTGTATTTAATGGTTGTTGTGTATTTATTTGTTGTGTATTTAATTTCTGTTGTGTATTTAATTTCTGTTGTGTATTTAATTGTTGTGTATGTAATTGTTGTGTATTTAATTTCTGTTGTGTATGTAATTGTTGTGTATGTAATTGTTGTGTATTTAATTTCTGTTGTGTATTTAATTTCTGTTGTGTATTTAATTTCTGTTGTGTATTTAATTATTGTGTATTTAATTGTTGTGTATGTAATTGTTGTGTATTTAATTGTTGTGTATGTAATTGTTGTGTATTCAATTTCTGTTGTGTATTTAATGGTTGTTGTGTATTTAATTGTTGTGTATTTAATTGTTGTGTATGTAATTGTTGTGTATTCAATTTCTGTTGTGTATTTAATGGTTGTTGTGTATTTAATTGTTGTGTATTTAATTGTTATGTATTTAATTTCTGTTGTGTATTTAATTGTTGTGTATGTAATTGTTGTGTATTCAATTTCTGTTGTGTATTTAATGGTTGTTGTGTATTTAATTGTTGTGTATTTAATTGTTGTGTATTTAATTTCTGTTGTGTATGTAATTGTTGTGTATGTAATTGTTGTGTATTTAATTTCTGTTGTGTATTTAATTGTTGTGTATGTAATTGTTGTGTATTTAATTTCTGTTGTGTATGTAATTGTTGTGTATGTAATTGTTGTGTATTTAATTTCTGTTGTGTATTTAATTTCTGTTGTGTATTTAATTATTGTGTATTTAATTGTTGTGTATGTAATTGTTGTGTATTTAATTGTTGTGTATGTAATTGTTATGTATTTAATTTCTGTTGTGTATTTAATTGTTGTGTATGTAATTGTTGTGTATTTAATTTCTGTTGTGTATTTAATTGTTGTTTATTTAATTGTTGTGTATGTAATTGTTATGTATTTAATTTCTGTTGTGTATTTAATTGTTGTGTATGTAATTGTTATGTATTTAATTTCTGTTGTGTATTTAATTGTTGTGTATGTAATTGTTGTGTATTTAATTTCTGTTGTGTATTTAATTGTTGTGTATGTAATTGTTATGTATTTAATTTCTGTTGTGTATTTAATTGTTGTGTATGTAATTGTTATGTATTTAATTTCTGTTGTGTATTTAATTGTTGTGTATGTAATTGTTGTGTATTTAATTTCTGTTGTGTATTTAATTGTTGTGTATGTAATTGTTGTGTATTTAATTTCTGTTGTGTATTTAATTGTTGTGTATGTAATTGTTGTGTATTTAATTTCTGTTGTGTATTTAATTGTTGTGTATGTAATTGTTATGTATTTAATTTCTGTTGTGTCTCATTCCATTAACAGACTTTATTTCTTTCTCTCATGAAGTTAACAAGCCAAAAAAAACAAACAAACAAAAAGACGCAGCTTCAAAATCTGTTACAGCTAAAAAAATAAATAAAAAAATATTTAAAAAAAACAGGGCAAAATCCTCTTGAAGTAAACAAGTAAATAAATAAATAAATAAATAAATAAATAAATAAATAAATAAAATGGGTTATTATTATAAATAATCTTCCTCTGAAACTGGAGACTCCTTCCATAAACCTAATCACTGAAAATATTTTTACATTTTGAAAAAATTGTTATTATTAGCTTTAGATCACGCAGCATGTTTGCCGCACAAATCCCCGAGGAGGAGCTGTTACTATAGCAACGTATTAGAATGCGAATCACCTCCTTCACACTTTAGGCCACGCCTCTTTCCTAACTAGCTAATAAATCCAGCTCCCCCTCTATAGGAAACTACACTGACCCGTTAGTTCCTCAAGAGCTCTTGGTTGCTGCTGTAGAATGAACATGATCAACATTTACATTATTTCCTTATTATTATTTAGAGGTACACAACTACACAACCCCATGATTGTGTTTAATCCACAACCCCACAAAGGAAACATCTCCCATGTGAAAGTGTCTGCTGTTAGCGTGTAAAAGCTCCACTCTGCAGTCGGTCTGGAGCTAGAGGAGTTAACTCTCTCAGGTTTGCTGTGCTGTCAGCAGTAATTAGGGACACGAGAAGAACGACGCACTCGTTTTTTATTTAACGCCTCCCTGTTGCTCTAACCGAGTTAGCGGACTTTCACTCGCAGTCTGAGGTTTTTTATCCCTTAACGACGGCACAGTGTGAGTCACAGATACCTCGTATACTTCATCACACACAGGGTTAGACTCCGTGAATCAGCTTTTTTTTTTTAAATAGAAGATAGTGAAGAAGCGCTTGGATATAAAACTGATGAACTCATTATTAGTTCAGAATCAAATAATTCAGGTGTTAATTCAGTGCAAGTTGTATAGAAGGATTATGAGATGGAGGGTTTTTGGTGTAGGCCTTTAGATTTAAACATGAATAGCAACATAAAAATAGAATAGAATAGAAAGATTCTTTACCTGTTACTGACAGGGCCCCTGAATGTCGGGTCAAACTTCCGTGGCTCGCCTACGAAAAACAAACAACAAAAAAATTGCTGTTACGATACATTTAGAAATAAAGTGAGAAATAAAACCACAACAAAGCGAGCACAATGCTGAGTCAGCATTCGGGACACGAAACACTCCGTCCTCCATCCGTTCTGACCCAGTAACCAGGATAAAGGATAAGGAAACTGTTTTATTTTTAGCCCAAGCTTGGTGGCACGACTTCATGTGAGGAGCCTTGACATGGAATGCTTGACTTGGGTCAGTTCTTTGTAAGCAGCCGTACAGTTTACATACGCTTCGTATTGGTCATATTTCTGGGCGTCTGGAACGGATTATCTGCATTTACATTATTTCTTATGAGAAAACTTGTTTCACAAAACACATTTTTCACTTTAACTGATTTGGTTGTTTTCAAAAAACTAGCTGCATAACCAACCACATAAAAACTGATATTTATAACTGAATATCGCAAGTAAACATTCAAATCCCAACAAATTTACTGTCAGCTAATGACTTTGCAAATGTATCTGTTGACTCCGCCTTGTTTTCCATCCGACACACCCCCAAGACAGAATCCAAACACAATCCTACTCGTAATTACGACTTTGCATGGCGTTCACAGCTCGTAAATACCACCTTCACGACATGACTTAACATAATATAAACGTGCTATTAGTCTCAGTCAGGGAGGCGTGGCCTGTGTCCATGTGTCAATCAATATAACAATACGATAAATCAATATCAAAGTACTTTACGCCCTTAATTTACTACGTCATCGTTTCTATAGTGACTGATTTATGAGGGTCAGTCGACGCTCATCTTTCCATTCACGAGCGAGTGTGTAACTGTAGAGTCAGTGTGTAACATCTATAGAGTCAGTGTGTAACATCTATAGAGTGAGTGTGTAACATCTATAGAGTCAGTGTGTAACATCTATAGAGTGAGTGTGTAACATCTATAGAGTGAGTGTGTAACATCTATAGAGTCAGTGTGTAACATCTGTAGAGTGAGTGTGTAACATCTATAGAGTCAGTGTGTAACATCTATAGAGTCAGTGTGTAACATCTGTAGAGTGAGTGTGTAACATCTATAGAGTCAGTGTGTAACATCTATAGAGTCAGTGTGTAACATCTATAGAGTGAGTGTGTAACATCTATAGAGTCAGTGTGTAACATCTGTAGAGTGAGTGTGTAACATCTATAGAGTCAGTGTGTAACATCTATAGAGTCAGTGTGTAACATCTGTAGAGTGAGTGTGTAACATCTATAGAGTCAGTGTGTAACATCTATAGCGTCAGTGTGTAACATCTGTAGAGTGAGTGTGTAACATCTATAGAGTCAGTGTGTAACATCTATAGAGTGAGTGTGTAACATCTATAGAGTGAGTGTGTAACATCTATAGAGTCAGTGTGTAACATCTGTAGAGTGAGTGTGTAACATCTATAGAGTCAGTGTGTAACATCTATAGAGTCAGTGTGTAACATCTATAGAGTGAGTGTGTAACATCTATAGAGTCAGTGTGTAACATCTGTAGAGTGAGTGTGTAACATCTATAGAGTCAGTGTGTAACATCTATAGAGTCAGTGTGTAACATCTATAGAGTCAGTGTGTAACATCTATAGAGTCAGTGTGTAACATCTGTAGAGTGAGTGTGTAACATCTATAGAGTCAGTGTGTAACATCTGTAGAGTGAGTGTGTAACATCTATAGAGTCAGTGTGTAACATCTATAGAGTCAGTGTGTAACATCTGTAGAGTGAGTGTGTAACATCTATAGAGTCAGTGTGTAACATCTATAGAGTGAGTGTGTAACATCTATAGAGTCAGTGTGTAACATCTGTAGAGTGAGTGTGTAACATCTATAGAGTCAGTGTGTAACATCTATAGAGTCAGTGTGTAACATCTGTAGAGTGAGTGTGTAACATCTGTAGAGTGAGTGTGTAACATCTATAGAGTGAGTGTGTAACATCTGTAGAGTGAGTGTGTAACATCTATAGAGTCAGTGTGTAACTGAAGAGCAAGTGTGTAACATCTGTAGAGCAAGTGTGTAACATCTGTAGAGTCAGTGTGTAACATCTGTAGAGCAGTGTGTAACATCTATTGAGTCAGTGTGTAACATCTGTAGAGTCAGTGTGTAACATCTGTAGAGCAGTGTGTAACATCTATAGAGTCAGTGTGTAATATCTGTAGAGCGAGTGTGTAACATCTATAGAGTCAGTGTGTAACATCTGTAGAGTCAGTGTGTAATATCTGTAGAGCAGTGTGTAACATCTATAGAGTCAGTGTGTAACATCTGTAGAGCAGTGTGTAATATCTGTAGAGCGAGTGTGTAACATCTGTAGAGTCAGTGTGTAACATCTGTAGAGTCAGTGTGTAACATCTATAGAGTCAGTGTGTAACATCTATAGAGTCAGTGTGTAACATCTATAGAGTGAGTGTGTAATATCTCTAGAGCGAGTGTGTAACATCTATAGAGTCAGTGTGTAATATCTGTAGAGCGAGTGTGTAACATCTATAGAGTCAGTGTGTAACATCTGTAGAGTCAGTGTGTAACATCTATAGAGTCAGTGTGTAACATCTATAGAGTGAGTGTGTAACATCTATAGAGTCAGTGTGTAACATCTATAGAGTCAGTGTGTAACATCTGTAGAGCAGTGTGTAACATCTGTAGAGTGAGTGTGTAACATCTGTAGAGTGAGTGTGTAACATCTGTAGAGTGAGTGTGTAACATCTATAGAGTCAGTGTGTAACATCTATAGAGTCAGTGTGTAACATCTATAGAGTGAGTGTGTAACATCTGTAGAGTGAGTGTGTAACATCTATAGAGTCAGTGTGTAACATCTATAGAGTCAGTGTGTAACATCTATAGAGTCAGTGTGTAACATCTGTAGAGCAGTGTGTAACATCTGTAGAGTCAGTGTGTAACATCTATAGAGTGAGTGTGTAACATCTGTAGAGTGAGTGTGTAACATCTATAGAGTCAGTGTGTAACATCTATAGAGTCAGTGTGTAACATCTATAGAGTCAGTGTGTAACATCTGTAGAGCAGTGTGTAACATCTGTAGAGTGAGTGTGTAACATCTATAGAGTCAGTGTGTAACATCTATAGAGTCAGTGTGTAACATCTGTAGAGCAGTGTGTAACATCTGTAGAGTGAGTGTGTAACATCTATAGAGTCAGTGTGTAACATCTATAGAGTCAGTGTGTAACATCTATAGAGTGAGTGTGTAACATCTATAGAGTCAGTGTGTAACATCTGTAGAGTGAGTGTGTAACATCTATAGAGTGAGTGTGTAACATCTATAGAGTCAGTGTGTAACATCTGTAGAGTGAGTGTGTAACATCTATAGAGTCAGTGTGTAACATCTATAGAGTCAGTGTGTAACATCTGTAGAGTGAGTGTGTAACATCTATAGAGTCAGTGTGTAACATCTATAGAGTCAGTGTGTAACATCTGTAGAGTGAGTGTGTAACATCTATAGAGTCAGTGTGTAACATCTATAGAGTCAGTGTGTAACATCTATAGAGTCAGTGTGTAACATCTGTAGAGTGAGTGTGTAACATCTATAGAGTCAGTGTGTAACATCTGTAGAGTGAGTGTGTAACATCTATAGAGTCAGTGTGTAACATCTATAGAGTCAGTGTGTAACATCTGTAGAGTGAGTGTTTAACATCTGTAGAGTGAGTGTGTAACATCTATAGAGTGAGTGTGTAACATCTGTAGAGTGAGTGTGTAACATCTATAGAGTGAGTGTGTAACTGAAGAGCAAGTGTGTAACATCTGTAGAGCAAGTGTGTAACATCTGTAGAGTCAGTGTGTAACATCTGTAGAGCAGTGTGTAACATCTATTGAGTCAGTGTGTAACATCTGTAGAGTCAGTGTGTAACATCTGTAGAGCAGTGTGTAACATCTATAGAGTCAGTGTGTAATATCTGTAGAGCGAGTGTGTAACATCTATAGAGTCAGTGTGTAACATCTGTAGAGTCAGTGTGTAATATCTGTAGAGCAGTGTGTAACATCTATAGAGTCAGTGTGTAACATCTGTAGAGCAGTGTGTAATATCTGTAGAGCGAGTGTGTAACATCTGTAGAGTCAGTGTGTAACATCTGTAGAGTCAGTGTGTAACATCTATAGAGTCAGTGTGTAACATCTATAGAGTCAGTGTGTAACATCTATAGAGTCAGTGTGTAATATCTGTAGAGCGAGTGTGTAACATCTATAGAGTCAGTGTGTAATATCTGTAGAGCGAGTGTGTAACATCTATAGAGTCAGTGTGTAACATCTGTAGAGTCAGTGTGTAACATCTATAGAGTCAGTGTGTAACATCTATAGAGTCAGTGTGTAACATCTATAGAGTCAGTGTGTAACATCTGTAGAGCGAGTGTGTAACATCTATAGAGTCAGTGTGTAACATCTGTAGAGCGAGTGTGATAAAGTTTCAATAAACAGATTTGAAGAAAGTGTGATGTCAGTGGTGACAGACTGCTGTGTTGTGCCGGTTTCACACTGCAGGATTTTTCAAAGCGCTCGGATCACGGTTGTTTTCATGCTGCACGACTATCTGTGTTATTGTTCAGTCTCTGCTGTGTTCATACTAAACCATGGATCACCTATAACTCCTCCCCGAACTGACCGCTGCCCTGTATCTCGCTCTCTCATTGGCTGTAGGTCATCACCGAGGTATGTTTCACACAGATCTCCTTTCACACTGCAGGACTTTGACTCATGGGTGACTCGGTCAGATTGAGTTTTTGGTCATTCACACCGCAGGATCCTCACTCGCGTGCGCGAGCTCCGATTTGCCTTCGATTTTGTGAAACTAGTCGAGGACTGAAAAGTCGTGCAGTGTGAACTCGGCATTAGAAGAGGAATAAAACACTTCGCTGTGCTATTGATTATTTTCCCATAACAGCGGGACACGACGTGTTTTAGATCTTAATTACGGTTAATCATTTGTTTTTGCACTGTTAATATTTTACATGTAAGTAACTGTGACATGATAAAAGACATAATAAAAGCGGAATAAGACCACTCACTCGGATGCTCCTGGACGCTTGCTTGACTAACACACACACACACACACACACACACACACAGAATCAGTGTTCAGGATGTACTCTAAGATGCTGCTCCACATATAAAGGTGCTACAGCTGGGGAGACAGAAACAGGGAGCCAAACTCTGCTGCAGCTCCTCATTAATAATTCCTTGTCATTTCGGAGCCATAAACAGCTCGGCTGGAGCAAAACATCCTTCTGTCTCTCTGGAGCCGCGGGCGAGAAAGGGAGAGAGAGGGAGAGAGAGAGATAGAGAGAGAGATGAGGATGATGAGGATGAAGGATGACCTCTTTGTGCAGCTCTAAACGTGGCTTTGGATCGTTCAAACATTTCAACATGTTTCTTTTCTGCCTTCAGGACAAATCACTGCTCAAACTGAATCACTCACATTTACCAGCAACACGGACTGATACAGGAGTGTGTGTGTGTGTGTGTGTGTAAGGGTCAAGAACAGAAGAGTGTTGGTGAGGATCACATACAGGACTGAGTACGTTTGTGTGTGTCTGTGTGTGTGTAAAGATCTTAAACAATATCTGTGTGTGTCTATCACATACAGAAGTGTGTGTATGTGTGTGTGTATGTATGAGAAGGTCATGTACAGAAGTATATGTGTGTAAAGGTCATATACAATGTCTGTGTGTGTGTCACATACAGAAGTGTGTGTGTGTGTGTGTGTGAGGGTCACATACAGGAGTGTGTGTGTGTGTGTGAGTGTGTTTGTGTGTGAAGGTCATATACAATGTCTGTATGTGTGTCACATACAGAAGTGTGTGTGTGTGTGTGTGTGTGTGTGTGAGGGTCACATACAGGAGTGTGTGTGTGTGTGTGAGTGTGTTTGTGTGTGAAGGTCATATGCAATGTCTGTGTGTGTGTGTGTGTGAGGCTCACGCATAGGAGTGTGTGCATGTGTGTGTGAGTGTGTGTGAGTGTCACGTACAGGACTGAGTGTGTGTATGTGTGTCTGTGTGAAGGTCATATACCTTATCTATGTGTGTGAGTGTGAGAGAGAGAGAGAGAGAGAGAGAGAGAGTCACGTACAGAAGTGTGTGTGTGTGTGTGTGAGAAAATGTCGATCAACGAGCTGCCAGATGAATTCAGGTAAAATATGCAAATTTGTCTGAGAAAGAAAACCAGAAACACATGAAAAGCTACAAGGATCTGAACTAATGAATGATTAAATTTCTACATTAGTTCATGACCAGTGAACGATTTGGTGTGAGTTCTTCACAGGTTCTTCACGCTGTTCTTACTGCAGCTTCCTAAAAACTCCGACCTTTTCCTGTGAGGAAACTCTGTTCATGGGTTCTGCTCTGCATAGACCCTTTAAAAGTGCGTGAGACACACAAGCTTTAAGGGCGGACATTTTGACAAAAACAACACCGTTCAGCTCTGATACGTGATGCACCACCACGTGTCTCTCAGGTGCTGATGATGATCTTTCTCTCAGGTCAGTAAGCGTGAAGGACGCGACACGCCTCAGTGAATCACGTTTTGGGTTTTTTTCTGTACTCTGACTCAGTTCCCCGCGGTTCCACGTTCCTGTCAGAAACACTGCAGATGTTTCAGGATGGTGTTGGTGTGAGACTCTGAGCGCTGGAGGATCTGATGTTACTGCATGAAGGTCAGTAGGTCAGTGATGCAGTGAGAGCAGGGAATAAAAGCCCTTCAGCTCAGGATGGAAAAAATCCTTACTTCCTTTATTGTTTTGAAACTTGATATAAAACGGAAAAGCACGTTCATGTTAGCTGTGGCTAATTCTCATTCTCTAGCGTGGAGTTCGCCACCTAGTGGCAATCGTTGTTTTTACTGTACAATTTCTTCACAGGTTGATCGGTTGATTTTTAAAAACGGACACAAACATAAATTAAACGTTTTTAAACATTGATAATTCTCTTCATGTAGAAAAAACATTGTAAATATGACACATGTATAAAATTCAGCTAGCTAGTTTTACAGAGTGCAAGCTATCATATACAGGCGTTAATGCTAAGTAGCAAACATAAGCATGCTAGTTTGACGGCTGTATTACATCTGTAGAGCGAATGTGTAACATCTGTAGAGCGAGTGTGTAACTGTAGAGCGAGTGTGTAACATCTGTAGAGCAAGTGTGTAACATCTGTAGAGCGAACATGTAACATCTGTACAGCAAGTGTGTCACATCTGTAGAGCGAGTGTGTAACTGTAGTGAGTGCATAACATCTGTAGAGTGAGTGTGTAGCATTTGTAGAGTGAGTGTGTAACATCTGTAGAGTGAGTGTGTAGTAGAGTGAGTGTGTAACATCTGTAGAGAAAGTGTGTAATATCTGTACAGTGAGTGTGTAACATCTGTAGAGTGAGTGTGTAGCATTTGTAGAGTGAGTGTGTAACATCTGTAGAGTGAGTGTGTAGTAGAGTGAGTGTGTAACATCTGTAGAGTGAGTGTGTAGCATTTGTAGAGTGAGTGTGTAACATCTGTAGAGTGAGTGTGTAGCATTTGTAGAGTGAGTGTGTAACATCTGTAGAGTAAGTGTGTAACATCTGCAGTGTGTAACATCTATAGAGCGAGTGTGTGACATCTGTAGAGTGAGTGTGTAACTGTAGAGTGAGTGTGTAATATCTGTAGAGCGAGTGTGTAACATCTGTAGAGTAAGTGTGTAACATCTGTAGAGTAAGTGTGTAACATCTGCAGTGTGTAACATCTATAGAGCGAGTGTGTGACATCTGTAGAGTGAGTGTGTAACTGTAGAGTGAGTGTGTAACTGTAGAGTGAGTGTGTAACTGTAGAGTGAGTGTGTAATATCTGTAGAGCGAGTGTGTAACATCTGTAGAGCGAGTGTGTGACATCTGTAGAGTGAGTGTGTAACTGTAGAGTGAGTGTGTAACTGTAGAGTGAGTGTGTAATATCTGTAGAGCGAGTGTGTAACATCTGTAGAGTGAGTGTGTAACTGTAGAGTGAGTGTGTAACTGTAGAGTGAGTGTGTAATATCTGTAGAGCGAGTGTGTAACATCTGTAGAGTGAGTGTGTAACTGTAGAGTGAGTGTGTAACTGTAGAGTGAGTGTGTAATATCTGTAGAGTGAGTGTGTAACATCTGTAGAGTGAGTGTGTAACATCTGTAGAGCGAGTGTGTGACATCTGTAGAGTGAGTGTGTAACATCTGTACAGCGAGTGTGTACCATCTGTAGAATGAGTGTGTAACATCTGTAGAGTGAGTGTGTAACATCTGTACAGCGAGTGTGTACCATCTGTAGAATGAGTGTGTAACATCTGTAGAGCGAGTGTGTAACATCTGTAGAGCAAGTGTGTAACATCTGTAGAGCGAGTGTGTAACTGTAGAGCGAGTGTGTAACATCTGTAGAGCGAGTGTGTAACATCTGTAGAGCGAGTTTGTAACATCTGTAGAATGAATGTGTAACATCTGTAGAGCGAGTGTGTAACATCTGTAGAGCGAATGTGTAACTGTAGATTGAGTGTGTAACATCTGTAGAGCGAATGTGTAACTGTAGAGTGAGTGTGTAACTGTAGAGTGAGTGTGTAATATCTGTAGAATGAATGTGTAACATCTGTAGAGCGAGTGTGTAACATCTGTAGAGCGATTGTGTAACATCTGAAGAGCGAGTGTGTAACATCTGTAGAGCGAGTGTGTAACATCTGTAGAGTGAGTGTGTAACATCTGAAGAGGGTGTAAAATCTGTAGAGTGAGTGTGTAACATCTGTAGAGCGAGTGTGTGACATCTGTAGAGTGAGTGTGTAACATCTGTACAGCGAGTGTGTACCATCTGTAGAATGAGTGTGTAACATCTGTAGAATGAGTGTGTAACATCTGTAGAGCGAGTGTGTAACATCTGTAGAGCGATTGTGTAACATCTGTAGAGCGATTGTGTAACATCTGAAGAGCGAGTGTGTAACATCTGTAGAGCGAGTGTGTAACATCTGTAGAATGAATGTGTAACATCTGTAGAGCGAGTGTGTAACATCTGTAGAGCGAATGTGTAACTGTAGATTGAGTGTGTAAAATCTGTAGAGCGAGTGTGTAACATCTGTAGAGCGAACATGTAACATCTGTAGAGCGAGTGTGTAACATCTGTAGAGTGAACATATAATATCTGTAGAGTATGTAACATCTGTAGAGCGAGTGTGTAACTGTAGAGAGAGTGTGTAACATCTGTACAGTGAGTGTTTAACATCTGTAGAATGAATGTGTAACATCTGTAGAGCGAATGTGTAACTGTAGATTGAGTGTGTAACATCTGTAGAGCGAGTGTGTAACATCTGTAGAATGAATGTGTAACATCTGTAGAGCGAATATGTAACATCTGTAGAGCGAGTGTGTAACTGTAGAGAGAGTGTGTAACATCTGTAGAGCGAACATGTAACATCTGTAGAGCGAGTGTGTAACATCTGTAGAGCGAGTGTGTAACATCTGTATAGTGAGTGTGTAACTGTAGAGAGAATGTGTAACATCTGTACAGTGAGTGTTTAACATCTGTAGAGCGAGTGTGTAACATCTGTAGAGCGAGTGTGTAACATCTGTAGAGTGAACATGTAATATCTGTAAAGCGAGTACGTAACATCTGTAGAGCGAGTGTGTAACTGTAGAGAGAGTGTGTAACATCTGTAGAGCGAACATGTAACATCTGTAGAGAGAGTGTGTAACATCTGTAGAGCGAGTGTGTAACATCTGTAGAGCGAATGTGTAACATCTGTAGAGCGAACATGTAACATCTGTAGAGCAAGTATGTAACTGTAGAGTGAGTGTGTAACATCTGTAGAGTGAGTGTGTAACATCTGTAGAGTGAGTGTGTAAAATCTGTAGAGCGAGTGTGTAACATCTGTAGAGCGAGTAACATCTATAGCGCGAACATGTAACATCTGTAGAGAGAGTGTGTAACATCTGTAGAGCGAGTGTGTAACATCTGTAGAGCGAATGTGTAACATCTGTAGAGCGAACATGTAACATCTGTAGAGCAAGTGTGTAACTGTAGAGCGAGTGTGTAACATCTGTAGAGCGAGTGTGTAACTGTAGAGCGAGTGTGTAACATCTGTACAGTGAGTGTGTAAAATCTGTAGAGCGAGTGTGTAACATCTGTAGAGCGAGTAACATCTATAGAGCGAACATGTAACATCTGTAGAGAGAGTGTGTAACATCTGTAGAGCGAGTGTGTAACATCTGTAGAGCGAGTTTGTAAAATCTATAGAGCGAACATGTAACATCTGTAGAGAGAGTGTGTAACTGTAGAGCGAGTGTGTAACATCTGTAGAGCGAGTGTGTAACATCTGTAGAGCGAGTGTGTAATATCTGTAGAGCGAGTGTGTAACATCTGTAGAGCGAGTGTGTAATGTCTGTACAGTGAGTGTGTAACATCTGCAGAGCGAGTGTGTAACTGTAGAGCGAGTGTGTAACATCTGTAGAGCGAGTGTGTAATGTCTGTACAGTGAGTGTGTAACATCTGTAGAGCGAGTGTGTAACATCTGTAGAATGAACGTGTAACATCTGTAGAGCGAGCGTGTAACATCTGTACAGTGAGTGTGTAACATCTGTAGAATGAATGTGTAACATCTGTAGAGTGAGCGTGTAACATCTGTACAGTGAGTGTGTAACATCTGTACAGTGAGTGTGTAACATCTGTAGAGCGAGTGTGTAACTGTAGAGCGAGTGTGTAACATCTGTAGAGTGAGTGTGTAACATCTGAAGAGGGTGTAAAATCTGTAGAGTGAGTGTGTAACATCTGTAGAGCGAGTGTGTGACATCTGTAGAGTGAGTGTGTAACATCTGTACAGCGAGTGTGTACCATCTGTAGAATGAGTGTGTAACATCTGTAGAATGAGTGTGTAACATCTGTAGAGCGAGTGTGTAACATCTGTAGAGCGATTGTGTAACATCTGTAGAGCGATTGTGTAACATCTGAAGAGCGAGTGTGTAACATCTGTAGAGCGAGTGTGTAACATCTGTAGAATGAATGTGTAACATCTGTAGAGCGAGTGTGTAACATCTGTAGAGCGAATGTGTAACTGTAGATTGAGTGTGTAAAATCTGTAGAGCGAGTGTGTAACATCTGTAGAGCGAACATGTAACATCTGTAGAGCGAGTGTGTAACATCTGTAGAGTGAACATATAATATCTGTAGAGTATGTAACATCTGTAGAGCGAGTGTGTAACTGTAGAGAGAGTGTGTAACATCTGTACAGTGAGTGTTTAACATCTGTAGAATGAATGTGTAACATCTGTAGAGCGAATGTGTAACTGTAGATTGAGTGTGTAACATCTGTAGAGCGAGTGTGTAACATCTGTAGAATGAATGTGTAACATCTGTAGAGCGAATATGTAACATCTGTAGAGCGAGTGTGTAACTGTAGAGAGAGTGTGTAACATCTGTAGAGCGAACATGTAACATCTGTAGAGCGAGTGTGTAACATCTGTAGAGCGAGTGTGTAACATCTGTATAGTGAGTGTGTAACTGTAGAGAGAATGTGTAACATCTGTACAGTGAGTGTTTAACATCTGTAGAGCGAGTGTGTAACATCTGTAGAGCGAGTGTGTAACATCTGTAGAGTGAACATGTAATATCTGTAAAGCGAGTACGTAACATCTGTAGAGCGAGTGTGTAACTGTAGAGAGAGTGTGTAACATCTGTAGAGCGAACATGTAACATCTGTAGAGAGAGTGTGTAACATCTGTAGAGCGAGTGTGTAACATCTGTAGAGCGAATGTGTAACATCTGTAGAGCGAACATGTAACATCTGTAGAGCAAGTATGTAACTGTAGAGTGAGTGTGTAACATCTGTAGAGTGAGTGTGTAACATCTGTAGAGTGAGTGTGTAAAATCTGTAGAGCGAGTGTGTAACATCTGTAGAGCGAGTAACATCTATAGCGCGAACATGTAACATCTGTAGAGAGAGTGTGTAACATCTGTAGAGCGAGTGTGTAACATCTGTAGAGCGAATGTGTAACATCTGTAGAGCGAACATGTAACATCTGTAGAGCAAGTGTGTAACTGTAGAGCGAGTGTGTAACATCTGTAGAGCGAGTGTGTAACTGTAGAGCGAGTGTGTAACATCTGTACAGTGAGTGTGTAAAATCTGTAGAGCGAGTGTGTAACATCTGTAGAGCGAGTAACATCTATAGAGCGAACATGTAACATCTGTAGAGAGAGTGTGTAACATCTGTAGAGCGAGTGTGTAACATCTGTAGAGCGAGTTTGTAACATCTATAGAGCGAACATGTAACATCTGTAGAGAGAGTGTGTAACTGTAGAGCGAGTGTGTAACATCTGTAGAGCGAGTGTGTAACATCTGTAGAGCGAGTGTGTAATATCTGTAGAGCGAGTGTGTAACATCTGTAGAGCGAGTGTGTAATGTCTGTACAGTGAGTGTGTAACATCTGCAGAGCGAGTGTGTAACTGTAGAGCGAGTGTGTAACATCTGTAGAGCGAGTGTGTAATGTCTGTACAGTGAGTGTGTAACATCTGTAGAGCGAGTGTGTAACATCTGTAGAATGAACGTGTAACATCTGTAGAGCGAGCGTGTAACATCTGTACAGTGAGTGTGTAACATCTGTAGAATGAATGTGTAACATCTGTAGAGTGAGCGTGTAACATCTGTACAGTGAGTGTGTAACATCTGTACAGTGAGTGTGTAACATCTGTAGAGCGAGTGTGTAACTGTAGAGCGAGTGTGTAACATCTGTACAGTGAGTGTGTAACATCTGTAGAGTGAGTGTGTAACATCTGTAGAGCGAGTGTGTAACTGCAGAGTGTGTAGTAGAGTGAGTGTGTAACATCTGTAGAGTGAGTGTGTAGCATTTGTAGAGTGAGTGTGTAGCATTTGTAGAGTGAGTGTGTAACATCTGTACAGTGAGTGTGTAACTGTAAAGTGAGTGTGTAACATCTGTAGAGTGAGTGTGTAACATTTGTAAAGTGAGTGTGTAACATCTGTAGAGTGAGTGTGTAACTGTAGAGTGAGTGTGTAACATCTGTAGAGTGAGTGTGTAACATCTGTAAATTGAGTGTGTAACATCTAGAGTCAGTGTGTACCATCTGTAGAGTGAGTGTGTAACATCTGTAGAGTGAGTGTGTAGCATTTGTAGAGTGAGTGTGTAACATCTGTACAGTGAGTGTATAACTGTAAAGTGAGTGTGTAACATCTGTAGAGTGAGTGTGTAACATTTGTAAAGTGAGTGTGTAACATCTGTAGAGTGAGTGTGTAACTGTAGAGTGAGTGTGTAACATCTGTAGAGTGAGTGTGTAACATCTGTAAATTGAGTGTGTAACATCTAGAGTCAGTGTGTACCATCTGTAGAGTGAGTGTAAAATCTGTAGAGCGAGTGTGTAACATCTGTAGAGTGAGTGTGTAACATCTGTAGAGTGAGTGGGTAACATCTGTAGAGTGAGTGTGTAACATCTAGAGTCAGTGTGTAACATCTGTAGAGTGAGTGTGTAACATCTGTAGAGCGAGTGTGTAACATCTGTAGAGTGAGTGTGTAACATCTGTAGATTGAGTGTGTAACATCTGTAGATTGAGTGTGTAACATCTGTAGAGTGAGTGGGTAACATCTGTAGAGTGAGTGTGTAACATCTAGAGTCAGTGTGTAACATCTGTAGAGTGAGTGTGTAACATCTGTAGAGCGAGTGTGTAACATCTGTAGAGTGAGTGTGTAACATCTGTAGATTGAGTGTGTAACATCTGTAGAGTGAGTGGGTAACATCTGTAGAGTGAGTGTGTAACATCTAGAGTCAGTGTGTAACATCTGTAGAGTGAGTGTGTAACATCTGTAGAGCGAGTGTTAATGAAATCCCGGGAATCCTGTGATGAGCTGCAGCTCTGAGGTGGTGGGTGGCACTGATCTCTTTTATCTTCTCTCTCAGGTTCCCAGAGGAACGAGGGATTAGAGAGTGAGAGAATCAAAGAGGAGAGACAGGGAACAGCTTCATACTGAGAAAAGACACTTAATCTCATCATCAGCGTCTCCATGGCTACAGCGAGCACTCCTGTACGCTCACACACCTGTACGTGACTCACAAACACACACACACACACTCAGTCCTGTACATGACCCTCACACACACACACACACACACACACACACACACAGTCCTGTACATGACCCTCACACACACACACACACACACACAGTCCTGTACATGACCCTCACACACACACACACACACACACACTTTGCTCTGTTGTTCTTCTATATCACTGAATGCTGGTATGCAGCAAGTGGAGCTTTGTGTTCGTGAGCAGGACCAGAGATCAAATTTTTTTCCCCATCAACCTACACATGCGACGTGACTGAAATAATCCTGAGCCGCTGTTACAGATCTTTAAAGCTGCATGAAAACAATCCAAGGAACTTCTGAGGAGAAGGAAGAACCACTCCTGGGAAAAGAGGCTGAGGATTCTGACAAACTGCTGCAGGTCTGAAAGTTGGATAAAAGTTTCAAATCCAACCTGAACCCGAACTTGGATACACTCTGATATCTGATCAAATCGGCCGCGGAATCCATGTGGCTGCAGAACTGATAAACTCACACCGACTCACATTCCAAACCCGGAGATCTCCTCGGGCTTGGAGAGCGAAGAGCGAGAGAGAAACCGCTGGAGCCGAGGGGCTACTCCGACGCCGGAATCACATCACATCACACGCTTCGCTTCACTCCACTGACCTCAAAACTCAACAACACCAGACTCAGAGTGTGTGTGTGCACAGAGTGAAAACCTAGTCGAGTTTCTCTCCAGAGCTGGAGCGCTAACGTAGCTAACAATTAACGGGAGTGTAGAGCTAGCAAATTAGCATTGTGGAATCTTAAATTGTCACACGCTCATGACCTGCAGGTTGAGAGATACGACCCAAATATCACATCACGATACTTTACTACGATACGATAATTCTTACTAATTAAAATATATATATTTTTAAATATATATTGAAAAATAATCATATTTAGACAACAAAATGAAACATTATCAAAGCTTAATAATATTTTTAAAATTATTTTTATATTATTTTATATTTTTTTAAATGACTAAATGTTTTATAATTTTAATAATTGATAATTAATAAAGTTATTATTTTGGTTCATAAATAAAAAAAATTAAAAAAAATTATCCAAATAAATTCATTAATGCTTCATAAAGTCAAATTTTCCAAAAACGTCTCATAAAAATGCCTTGAATCGAGGGAAAACAACGTAACAGTGTGAATCAGATTTGTTTTTGGCTTGAACTCTATATCATCTCTCAGCAGATTTACACATCCAGTGCTCCGTTCTGACAGGAAGTGATGGATGTCCCGTAGTGATTATCTTCCTGACCACAATCTGCCGAGCGTTTCCATGACAACAAGCAAACCTCGTCATCTTAAGTCCAATTTGGATTAAGAAGCTTAGCTTAACTGCATTATCGCGTGCCTCTCCGAGGATCTCGAGCGTCCACCTGGTCGGCTTCACTCACCTGGAGTAGAGAAGTCGGTGTGTGAAAGCGAGTGTGTGTTTCTGCTTTGATGTTCACGTGACATGACGTGAGCTTCAGGAAACTCGGCACCTGCTCTGTGCTAATTTACAAGTTAATGTTCTATTAAACGAGCGACTTCGAGCCGACGGCCTGCAGAGAAACGCGTATTAACATCATCACAGGCTGTCGGAGACAATCACATTCATCCGAGCGACTGTGTGTGTGTGTGTGTAGGGGATTAATATCTTAATGACAAATCACCTGCTCTGTAAATATAACCTGCTGTTAGAAGTACAGTAGCTCTTTCTGCCTATTTTTTGTGATTGTTGCAGCCAAAAATGCTCAATTTTGTAGATTTCTTATTGTTATCACAAGCACAGGATTCTTCTTTTAAACTCCAAACACATTGAATTGCCAAAAGTTTTGGGACACCCCTCCAAGTCATTGAGGTCAGGTGTTGTTTTTCAGGGGTTGGGCTCAGCCCCTTAGTTCCAGTGAGAGGAACTCTTAATGCTTCAGCTTCATACCAATGGGGATGACCCCTTCCTGTTCCAACATGACTGCACACCAGTGACCAAAGCAAGGTCCATAAAGACATGGATGACCTCAACCCCATAGAACACCTTTGGGATGAATTAGAGTGGAGACTGTGAGCCAGGCCAAAACTGGGACGTCTGCTTGCTCAGGAGCCCAACAGTGGTTGTTCGGTGGTGCTGGGGCTTGAGCCCTGATCCTCCGATCAACAAATATTACTATTATTAAAAAGCTAGATATTGCTCAAAAAGAAAACCCTGCAGGACTGATTTTTCAAGTTCTGCATAAGACTAATGTTCTAAACTTTTTTTTTTTGCTAAATTTATTTCCTCACCCTTTCCTCACCTGCATCAAATGATGCATTGAGTCTTTAATTTAATAAAAAGAAATGTATTCCTAGCATTTTTAGCCATTGTCACGGTTCCAGTGGAAACACAGGACACTATGTAGAGTCTGTAAGAAGTCTGTAAAGAGTGAACAGATATTACTCAAAGACAATAAAGCTATTTGGGATTCATCAAGTGGAAAGTAAATGATATGATTGATGTACACTGGAGGCTGCAGTGGTATGGAAGGAGTCTCCAGTGTCAGCTCTTTGTAACAGTCAGAGGTGAAGTTTTATGACATCACAAAGTTTTTGAAAAAAAAATACAATGTGACGTTATTTTATACATAATAGATGGTCAGTGTTGGAAGATCTTAAATCGTGGATTAAGAGGAATAATACTCTTCATGGTGGTAAGTGAAGTGTCAGTGGAGTCAGTGGTCCAGTGGAGTTGAGTGTCAGTGGAGTGTGAGTGGTGTGTCAGTGGAGTCAGTGGAGTGTGAGTGGAGTGTCATTGGAGTCAGTGGAGTGTGAGTGGAGTCAGTGGAGTGTCAGTGGAGAGTCAGTGGAGTCAGTGGAGTGTGAGTGGAGTGTCAGTGGAGTGTGAGTGGAGTCAGTGGAGTGTGAGTGGAGTGTCAGTGGAGTGTGAGTGGAGTCAGTGGAGTGTGAGTGGAGTGTCAGTGGAGTGTGAGTGGAGTCAGTGGAGTGTGAGTGGAGTGTCAGTGGAGTGTGAGTGGAGTCAGTGGAGTGTGAGTGGAGTGTCAGTGGAGTGTGAGTGGAGTGTCAGTGGAGTCAGTGGAGTGTGAGTGGAGTCAGTGGAGTGTGAGTGGAGTGTCAGTGGAGTGTGAGTGGAGTGTCAGTGGAGTCAGTGAAGGGTCAGTGGAGTCAGTGGAGTGTGAGTGGAGTCAGTGGAGTGTCAGTGGAGAGTCAGTGGAGTGTGAGTGGAGTCAGTGGAGTGTGAGTGGAGTGTGAGTGGAGTGTGAGTGGAGTGTCAGTGGAGTGTGAGTGGAGTGTCAGTGGAGTGTGAGTGGAGTGTCAGTGGAGTGTGAGTGGAGTCAGTGGAGTGTGAGTGGAGTGTCAGTGGAGTGTGAGTGGAGTCAGTGGAGTGTCAGTGGAGAGTCAGTGGAGTGTGAGTGGAGTGTCAGTGGAGTGTGAGTGGAGTGTCAGTGGAGTGTGAGTGGAGTGTGAGTGGAGTGTCAGTGGAGTGTGAGTGGAGTGTCAGTGGAGTGTGAGTGGAGTGTCAGTGGAGTCAGTGAAGGGTCAGTGGAGTCAGTGGAGTGTGAGTGGAGTCAGTGGAGTGTGAGTGGAGTCAGTGGAGTCAGTGGAGTGTCAGTGGAGAGTCAGTGGAGTGTGAGTGGATTCAGTGGAGTGTCAGTGGAGAGTCAGTGGAGTGTGAGTGGAGTCAGTGGAGTGTGAGTGGAGTGTCAGTGGAGTCAGTGAAGGGTCAGTGGAGTCAGTGGAGTGTGAGTGGAGTCAGTGGAGTCAGTGGAGTGTGAGTGGAGTCAGTGGAGTGTCAGTGGAGAGTCAGTGGAGTGTCAGTGGAGTCAGTGGAGTGTCAGTGGAGTCAGTGAAGGGTCAGTGGAGTCAGTGAAGGGTCAGTGGAGTCAGTGGAGTGTGAGTGGAGTGTCAGTAGAGTCAGTGGAGTGTGAGTGGAGTCAGTGGAGTCAGTGGAGTGTCAGTGGAGAGTCAGTAGAGTGTCAGTGGAGTCAGTGAAGGGTCAGTGGAGTCAGTGGAGTGTCAGTGGAGAGTCAGTGGAGTGTCAGTGGAGTCAGTGAAGGGTCAGTGGAGTCTGTGGAGTGTCAGTGGAGAGTCAGTGGAGTGTCAGTGGAGTCAGTGGAGAGTCAGTGGAGTGTCAGTGGAGTCAGTGAAGGGTCAGTGGAGTCTGTGGAGAGTCAGTGGAGTGTCAGTGGAGTCAGTGAAGGGTCAGTGGAGTCTGTGGAGAGTCAGTGGAGTGTCAGTGGAGTCAGTGAAGGGTCAGTGGAGTCTGTGGAGAGTCAGTGGAGTGTCAGTGGAGTCAGTGAAGGGTCAGTGGAGTCAGTGGAGAGTCAGTGGAGTGTCAGTGGAGTCAGTGAAGGGTCAGTGGAGTCAGTGGAGAGTCAGTGGAGTGTCAGTGGAGTCAGTGAAGGGTCAGTGGAGTCAGTGGAGAGTCAGTGGAGTGTCAGTGGAGTCAGTGAAGGGTCAGTGGAGTCAGTGGAGAGTCAGTGGAGTGTCAGTGGAGTCAGTGAAGGGTCAGTGGAGTCAGTGGAGAGTCAGTGGAGTGTTAATGGAGTCAGTGGTCCAGCCCAGTGTCCTTGCTGTGACTTGCTCTTAAAGTGCATTGTGGGCAGGTTTGAGGGGATTATGGAGACCAGCAGGACGTCTGAACCACTAACAGATGCTCCTGCATGCTAATGAACGAGCTCTGGCATTCATCAACCTGAACCGATGAGGCGTTTCACGTCGCTGCTCCGAATTTCTCTGGATCTGCTTCCACGGCTCAACACTCGCTTTCAGAAACACCGCCATATGTCGCTTCTGAGCTGCTGGTTTCATCGACGCTGTAAAACATTTCACTGTGTTTATTTTATGAGGCTGAAAACAGCAGAGACTAATGGAAAGAAAGGAACATCCACATTCTTCTTCTTCTTCTTCTTCACAGAATCCTTTCAAAATGGATTTTGGTGCTACTTATTTCTGATGTCAAGATCAACTGAAGTCCTTTTCCTGATGTTTTAATTGAATGTAAACGATTTGTCTGAAATAGAAATGAATTTTGAATAAAAGTGAATTTTTCCATGATTAGACCTTTATTTTATTTAACACTGATGGAAGGAGTCTCCAGTGCCAGAGGTAAAGCTGTGAGGTTTTCTGATATCACACAAATGTTTACTCTTTTGTTTTGACTTTTTTTTGTTAAAATGACACGCTAATTGATTAACCCTTTAATTGATTGGTTTATTTTGAAATTTATATTGACAAGCTATGAATTTCTTTCTTTATTTTTTAATTCATTCAGACAAAATATTTATTTATTTATTTTTAAATTTATTTAGACAAGACGTGCATTTATTTATTTATAAATTTATATGGACATAAACAAAGTTTGTTCGGACATGTATTCATATGGACATATAAACAAACAAAGTTTTTAACTTTTTTGTTTATATGTCTATATAAATTTATGTCTAAATAAACTTTGTTCATATCAATTAATTGATTAATTTATTTTTCAATTTATATTGACCAGCTGTGTATTTATTTATTTATTTATTTATTTATAAATTTATTTGAACAAAATGTATATTTATTTATTTATATTTAAATTTATTTAGACAAGACGTGATTATATTTATTTATAAATGTCCATATAAACAAACAAGGATATTTATTTATTTTATTTTATTTTATTTTATTTTATTTTATTTTATTTCATTTCATTTCATTGTCTGTACCGCTTATCCGATCTATCCTAGGATCTCAGGGGTCATCAGGCATCAAGGCAGGATACACCCTGGATGGAGTGCCAACCCATCGCAGGGCACACACACACACACTCATTCACTCACACAATCACACACTACGGGCAATTTAGAGACTCTAATCAGCCTAGAGGCATGTCTTTGGACTGTGGGAGGAAACCGGAGCACCCAGAGGAAACCCACCAAGCATGGGGAGAACATGCAAACTCCACACACAGTGAGCGGGAGACTATTTATTTATTTTTAAATTTATTTGGACAGCTGTTTGTTTGTTTATTTATTTATTTATTTATTTATTTATTTATTTATTTATGTGGAGAAGCTATTCATTTATTTATTAATTCATTGACTTTTTTTTTTTTATTTGATTAAAAAGTGAGGGAATGACCATTCTGTTTTGTGGTTTCTTTATCTGAGACAATTATCAACTGCAGCTGCTGTAATAAATAACATAAGCTATAACATGAACTGACTTTACAGGCAACTATAAATGGATAAAAAGTACAAGGTGTTCATTATGTAATAAAACATGAGCAAACTGCTGTGAAGAGCAGAAGTGAAATCATCTTCTTCACACCAGAGTGGTGTTGATTATCTTCCTCTTTAAGCACAACAGCGAGTGTTTAGCTCCTGACTAGCGAGCTGTAATCTGCCTTCACTACTCCAGAAAGATGTGAAACGTGGGGTTTAGTGGACGTGACTGCTCTCCTGGCACTTCCTGTTTACCGGACGAGCGACCGGACAATCGGCTCTGACGATCACGGCGTTTTTAACGAAGCGAGCTGCGACTCAGCAGCGGGAAACTCTGACGGTGATGGATTAGAAACGTCTGGGCTGAAAATCCTCCTGAGGCGTTTTATCTACACACAACACACACACAAAACACATAACACACAACCACTACAACACACACAACCATTACAACACACAGACACAAACACAACACCAGCAAACTGAACTGCTGATTCATCATACTGCTGGAGAAGACAAGGGTTTCACAACACACACAACACAAACACACACAAAACACACAACACAAACACACACAAAACACACACAACACACACAACACAAACACACACAACACAAACACACACAAAACACACAACACAAACACACACAAAACAAACACACACAAAACACACAACAAAAAACACACACAACACAAACACACACAACACAAACACACACAAAACACAACACAAACACACACAAAACACACACAACCCCTACAACACACAACTATTTATATTTTTATTCTTGTCAGCCACAATCTCTCCAGCTAACTCAGTGATCACGAGTTCATGATGCATGATGTGTGTGTGTGTGTGTGTGTGTGAGAGAGAGAGTGTAAGTGTTCAGGCCACTGAAGCTCCTGCACTGCGACTCAGTGACTCTACTCCATAAACGCAGTCACGCCAGAGTCAGGCGTAAACATCTCACTTTCACATCACAAAGCAGATGAGCTGCAGTGTTAATGTACATTTATACACATCCAACACATCCGGCCAGACCAGACGAGGCGAGATGAGACGAGATGAGACCAAACGAGACCAGACCAGATGAGATGAAATGAGATGAGACCAGACGAGACCGGATTAGACGAGACAAGACAAGACGAGAAGAGACGAGACCAGATGAGATGAGACGAAATGAGACGAGATGCTCCTGCTGAGATAAAGTGCCGGGATTCTTCAGAACGTCAGCTAAAGGCAGCATCACCTGAGGAGCCGTGTTTCTGCTCGACTGCGACAGCGAGAGAAAAGCGAGCGGTTTCAGCTGAGACACTCTCATCCCACAGCGAGCCTGAAATTCCCTCCTCACAACTGATCCATGATTCCACACGATCCCAGCTGTCCGCCCCCCCCCCATCTCTCTATCTCTAGCACTCCTACATTACAGAGTGTGTTATTAAGTTCGGCCTAATTACACATTTCTAGTTTATTATTATCACTGCTGAATAAATAAATGCTTTTGTCAAATCCTCAATAAAGATCTTCATCAATGGAGAGAGGAAAAAGGAGAGGAAGGGAGAGAGAGAGAGAGAGAGAGAGAGAGAGAGAGAGAGAGAACATGTCTAGTTGGAATTATTTATAGTCTTTTGACAAAAAACACATTATGTTTATTGTCTGATTTTAAACTCCATTTTAATAATCAGAAAATAAAACGGAAATCAACAACAAGATCAACAACAAGATCAACAACAGGATCAACAACAAGATCACCAACAGGATCATCAACAGGATCAACAACAGGATCAACAACAGGATCAACAACAAGATCACCAACAGGATCAACAACAGGATCAACAACAGGATCACCAACAGGATCACCAACAGGATCAACAACAGGATCACCAACAGGATCAACAACAGGATCAACAACAAGATCACCAACAAGATCACCAACAAGATCACCAACAGGATCAACAACAAGATCAACAACAGGATCAACAACAGGATCAACAACAGGATCAACAACAGGATCACCAACAAGATCACCAACAGGATCAACAACAGGATCAACAACAAGATCACCAACAAGATCACCAACAAGATCACCAACAGGATCAACAACAGGATCAACAACAGGAGAAACAACAGGAGAAACAACAGGAGAAACAACAGGAGAAACAACAAGATCAACAACAGGAGAAACAACAAGATCAACAACAGGATCAACAACAGGATCAACAACAGGAGAAACAACAGGAGAAACAACAGGAGAAACAACAAGATCAACAACAGGATCAACAACAGGAGAAACAACAGGAGAAACAACAGGAGAAACAACAGGATCAACAACAGGATCAACAACAGGATCACCAACAGGATCACCAACAG
Organism: Hemibagrus wyckioides; assembly: GCF_019097595.1. Lineage (NCBI taxonomy): Eukaryota > Metazoa > Chordata > Actinopteri > Siluriformes > Bagridae > Hemibagrus > Hemibagrus wyckioides. The sequence goes on along the minus strand of NC_080729.1, from coordinate 19,441,110 downwards.
GATCACCAACAGGATCACCAACAGGATCAACAACAGGAGAAACAATAAGATCAACAACAGGATCAACAACAAGCTCAACAACAGGATCAACAACAGGATCAACAACAGGATCACCAACAGGATCAACAACAGGAGAAACAAGATCAACAACAGGAGAAACAACAAGATCACCAACAAGATCAACAACAGGAGAAACAATAAGATCAACAACAAGATCAACAACAGGAGAAACAATAAGATCAACAACAGGATCAACAACAAGCTCAACAACAGGATCAACAACAGGATCAACAACAGGTTCACCAACAGGATCAACAACAGGAGAAACAAGATCAACAACAGGAGAAACAACAAGATCACCAACAAGATCAACAACAGGAGAAACAATAAGATCAACAACAGGATCAACAACAAGCTCAACAACAGGATCAACAACAGGATCAACAACAGGATCACCAACAGGATCAACAACAGGAGAAACAACAAGATCAACAACAGGAGAAACAACAAGATCAACAACAGGGGAAACAACAAGATCAACAACAGGAGAAACAACAAGATCAACAACAGGATCAACAACAAGATCAACAACAGGACCAACAACAAGCTCAACAACAAGATCAACAACAAGATCAACAACAAGATCAACAACAGGAGAAACAACAAGATCAACAACAGGAGAAACAACAAGATCAACAACAGGAGAAACAACAAGATCAACAACAGGGGAAACAACAAGATCAACAACAAGATCAACAACAGGATCAACAACAGGATCAACAACAGGACCAACAACAAGCTCAACAACAAGATCAACAACAAGATCAACAACAGGAGAAACAAGATCAACAACAGGAGAAACAACAAGATCAACAACAGGAGAAACAACAAGATCAACAACAGGAGAAACAAGATCAACAACAAGATCAACAACAAGATCAACAACAGGATCAACAACAGGACCAACAACAGGACCAACAACAAGCTCAACAACAAGCTCAACAACAGGATCAACAACAAGATCAACAACAAGATCAACAGCAGGATCAACAGCAGGATCAACAACAGGATGAGATTTGCTCCATTTTACAAACACGCCACAATCTGATGCACATCATCGCAGTTCTGCTGTAAAAGCCAAGCTCCTCCTTCTCTGCTGTAGTTACATCTAATGTTAGCTATGGCTTCTGTTACAGCTGTAAACCCTCGTCCCCTCAGCACTGACACTGGAGACTCCTTCCATCCGCGTCATACACTCTTACACATCTTATACTCTCTCTCATACACTCTTATACACTCTCACACACTCTTGCACACTCTCACACACACACGTATGCTCACACACACACACACACACACTCTCACACACTTTCACACACTCTTACACTAATCCTGTTTGTTTTTTCCTGCAGCACACACTCACTGTCTCTCTGATCCTTCCTCTTTTAGAAGGATGGACAGCGCCACAGCATCACAGCGTGTCTGAGTGAAGCAGCCTGCAGGACGTCCTGCTGTGAGACAAATTTATGTTCAGAGTGATTTTACGGAACAGGGAGGAACATCTGTGGAACGGACGGCAGGTGAAGGACAAATAACGTTTTTTTTACCCAGAAGCAGGACCATAAAAAGTCTTTCTTCTTTCTATTTCTGAAGCTCTAGAGAAGCTTTCTTTTGTTCTTCTTCACTCGTACACAACCTTAAACACTCTTACACACTCTTATATACTCTCACACAGTCCTATACACTCTCACACACTCTTATACACTCTCACACACTCTTATACACTCTCACACAGTCCTATACACTCTCACACACTCTTATACACTCTCACACACTCTTATACACTCTCACACAGTCCTATACACTCTCACACACTCTTATACACTCTCACACACTCTTATATACTCTCACACAGTCCTATACACTCTCACACACTCTTATACACTCCTACACACTCTCACACACTCTTATACACTCTCACACACTCTTATACACTCTCACACAGTCCTATACACTCTCACACACTCTTATACACTCTCACACACTCTTATACACTCTCACACAGTCCTATACACTCTCACACACTCTTATACACTCCTACACACTCTCACACACTCTTATACACTCTCACACACTCTTATACACTCTCACACACTCTTATATACTCTCACACAGTCCTATACACTCTCACACAGTCCTATACACTCTCACACAGTCCTATACACTCTCACACACTCTTATACACTCTCACACACTCTCACACACTCTTATACACTCTCACACACTCTTATACACTCCTACACACTCTCACACACTCTTATACACTCTCACACACTCTTATATACTCTCACACAGTCCTATACACTCTCACACAGTCCTATACACTCTCACACAGTCCTATACACTCTCACACAGTCCTATACACTCTCACACACTCTTATACACTCTCACACACTCTCACACACTCTTATACACTCTCACACACTCTTATACACTCTCACACACTCTCACACACTCTTATACACTCTCACACACTCTTATACACTCCTACACACTCTCACACACTCTTATACACTCTCACACACTCTTATATACTCTCACACAGTCCTATACACTCTCACACAGTCCTATACACTCTCACACAGTCCTATACACTCTCACACACTCTTATACACTCTCACACACTCTTATACACTCCTACACACTCTCACACACTCTTATACACTCTCACACAGTCCTATACACTCTCACACAGTCCTATACACTCTCACACACTCTTATACACTCTCACACAGTCCTATACACTCTCACACACTCTTATACACTCCTACACACTCTCACACACTCTTATACACTCTCACACACTCTTATACACTCTCACACAGTCCTATACACTCTCACACACTCTTATACACTCTCACACAGTCCTATACACTCTCACACACTCTTATACACTCTCACACAGTCCTATACACTCTCACACACTCTTATACACTCTCACACAGTCCTATACACTCTCACACACTCTTATACACTCTCACACAGTCCTATACACTCTCACACACTCTTATACACTCCTACACACTCTCACACACTCTTATACACTCTCACACAGTCCTATACACTCTCACACACTCTTATACACTCTCACACAGTCCTATACACTCTCACACACTCTTATACACTCTCACACAGTCCTATACACTCTCACACACTCTTATACACTCCTACACACTCTTATACACTCTCACACACTCTTATACACTCCTACACACTCTCACACACTCTTATACACTCTCACACACTCTTATACACTCTCACACAGTCCTATACACTCTCACACACTCTTATACACTCCTACACACTCTCACACACTCTTATACACTCTCACACACTCTTATACACTCTCACACACTCTTATACACTCTCACACAGTCCTATACACTCTCACACACTCTTATACACTCTCACACAGTCCTATACACTCTCACACACTCTTATACACTCCTACACACTCTCACACACTCTTATACACTCTCACACACTCTTATACACTCTCACACAGTCCTATACACTCTCACACACTCTTATACACTCTCACACACTCTTATACACTCCTACACACTCTCACACACTCTTATACACTCTCACACACTCTTATACACTCTCACACACTCTTATACACTCTCACACAGTCCTATACACTCTCACACACTCTTATACACTCTCACACAGTCCTATACACTCTCACACACTCTTATACACTCTCACACAGTCCTATACACTCTCACACACTCTTATACACTCTCACACAGTCCTATACACTCTCACACACTCTTATACACTCTCACACAGTCCTATACACTCTCACACACTCTTATACACTCCTACACACTCTCACACACTCTTATACATTCTCACACACTCTTATACACTCTCACACAGTCCTACACACTCTCACACACTCTTATACACTCTCACACAGTCCTATACACTCTCACACACTCTTATACACTCCTACACAATCTCACACACTCTTATACACTCTCACACACTCTTATACACTCCTACACAATCTCACACACTCTTATACACTCTCACACACTCTTATACACTCTCACACAGTCCTATACACTCTCACACACTCTTATACACTCCTACACACTCTCACACACTCTTATACACTCTCACACACTCTCACACAGTCCTATACACTCTCACACACTCCTACACACTCTCACACACTCTTATACACTCTCACACAGTCCTATACACTCTCACACACTCTTATACACTCTCACACAGTCCTATACACTCTCACACACTCTTCTACACTCTCACACACTCTTATACACTCCTACACACTCTCACACACTCTTATACACTCCTACACACTCTCACACACTCTTATACACTCCTACACACTCTTATACACTCTCACACAGTCCTATACACTCTCACACACTCTTATACACTCCTACACACTCTTATACACTCTCACACACTCCTACACACTCTCACACACTCTTATACACTCTCACACACTCTTATACACTCCTACACACTCTCACACACTCTTATACACTCTCATACAGTCCTAAACACTCTCACACACTCTTATACACTCTCACACACTCTTATACACTCCTACACACTCTCACACAGTCCTATACACTCTCACACACTCATACACTCTCACACACTCTTATAGACTCCTACACACTCTCACACAGTCCTATACACTCTCACACACTCTTATACACTCCTACACACTCTCACACACTCTTATACACTCTCACACACTCCTACACACTCTCACACACTCTTATACACTCTCACACACTCTTATACACTCTCACACACTCCTACACACTCTCACACAGTCTTATACACTCTCACACACTCGTACACACTCTTATATACTCTCACACACTCTTACACACTCCTACACACTCTCACACACTCTTATACACTCTCACACACTCCTATGCACTCTCACACACTCCTACACACACTCTTATACACTCTCACACACTCTTATACACTCTCACACACTCCTACACACTCTCACACAGTCTTATACACTCTCACACACTCTTACACACTCTTATACACTCTCACACACTCTTATACACTCCTACACACTCTCACACTCTTATACACTCTCACACACTCCTACACACTCTTATACACTCTCACACAGTCCTATACACTCTCACACAGTCTTATACACTCTCACACACTCCTACACACTCTTATACACTCTCACACACTCTTATACACTCTCACACACTCCTACACACTCTTATACACTCTCACACAGTCCTATACACTCTCACACAGTCTTATACACTCTCACACACTCCTACACACTCTTATACACTCTCACACAGTCTTATACACTCTCACACACTCTTATACACTCCTACACACTCTTATACACTCTCACACACTCCTACACACTCTCACACACTCTTATACACTCCTACACACTCTCACACACTCTTATACACTCTCACGCACTCTCACACAGTCTTATACACTCTCACACACTCTTATACACTCTCACACACTCCTACACACTCTTATACACTCTCACACAGTCCTATACACTCTCACACACTCCTACACACTCTTATACACTCTCACACAGTCCTATACACTCTCACACACTCTTATACACTCTCACACACTCCTACACACTCTTATACACTCTCACACACTCCTACACACTCTCACACACTCTTATACACTCCTACACACTCTCACATACTCTTATACACTCTCACACACTCCTACACACTCTTATACACTCTCACACACTCTTATACACTCTCACACACTCCTACACACTCTCACACACTCTTATACACTCTCACACACTCATACACTCTCACACACTCCTACACACTCTCACACACTCTTATACACTCTTATACACTCCTACACACTCTCACACACTCCTACACACTCTCACACAGTCTTATACACTCTCACACACTCTTATACACTCCTACACACTCTCACACACTCTTATACACTCTCACGCACTCTTATACACTCTCACACAGTCTTATACACTCTCACACAGTCCTATACACTCTCACACAGTCTTATACACTCTCACACACTCCTACACACTCTTATACACTCTCACACAGTCCTATACACTCTCACACAGTCTTATACACTCTCACACACTCTTATACACTCCTACACACTCTTATACACTCTCACACACTCTTATACACTCTCACACACTCCTACACACTCTCACACACTCTTATACACTCTCACACACTCATACACTCTCACACACTCCTACACACTCTCACACACTCTTATACACTCCTACACACTCTCACACACTCCTACACACTCTCACACAGTCTTATACACTCTCACACACTCTTATACACTCCTACACACTCTCACACACTCTTATACACTCTCACACACTCTTATACACTCTCACACACTCTTATACACTCTTATACACTCTCACACAGTCCTATACACTCTCACACAGTCTTATACACTCTCACACAGTCTTATACACTCTCACACACTCTTATACACTCTCACACACTCTTATACACTCTCACACACTCTTATACACTCTCACACAGTCCTATACACTCTCACACAGTCTTATACACTCTCACACACTCTTATACACTCTCACACACTCCTACACACTCTTATACACTCTCACACAGTCTTATACACTCTCACACACTCTTATACACTCTTACACACTCTTATACACTCTCACACAGTCCTATACACTCTCACACAGTCTTATACACTCTCACACACTCTTATACACTCTCACACACTCCTACACACTCTCACACACTCTTATACACTCTCACACACTCCTACACACTCTCACACACTCTTATACACTCTCACACACTCCTACACACTCTTATACACTCTCACACACTCTTATACACTCTCACACACTCCTACACACTCTCACACACTCTTATACACTCTCACACACTCTTATACACTCTCACACACTCCTACACACTCTCATACACTCCTACACACTCTCACACACTCTTATACACTCTCACACACTCCTACACACTCTTATACACTCTCACACACTCTTATACACTCTCACACACTCTTATACACTCTCACACACTTGTATACTCTCTCACACACTTGTATACTCTCTTATACACTCTCACACACTCCTACACACTCTTATACGCTCTCACACACTCTTATACACTCTCACACAGTCTTATACACTCTCACACACTCCTACACACTCTTATACACTCTCACACACTCCTATACACTCTCACACACTCTTATACACTCTCACACACTTGTATACTCTCTTATACACTCTCATACACTCCTACACACTCTTACACGCTCTCACACACTCTTATACACTCTCACACACTCTTATACACTCTCACACACTCCTATACACTCTCACACACTCTTATACACTCTCACACACTCCTATACACTCTCACACACTCTTATACACTCTCACACACTCCTATACACTCTCACACACTCTTATACACTCTCACACACTCTTATACACTCTCACACACTTGTATACTCTCTTATACACTCTCACACACTCCTACACACTCTTATACACTCTCACACACTCCTATACACTCTCACACACTCTTATACACTCTCACACACTTGTATACTCTCTTATACACTCTCGCATACTCCCACAAACTCCTATACACTCTGACACACTCTTAAACAGTCTTAAACCCTCCCACACACTCTTATACACTCTTAAACACTTTTACACACTTTTACACACTCTTATGCACCCTCACACACTCTTAAACACTCTCACACACTCTTAAACACTCTCACACACTCTTATACACTCTCACACACTCATATACACTCATACACTCTCACACACTCTTATACACTCTCACACACTCATATACACTCTTATACACTCTCACAAACTCCTATATACTCTGACACATTCTTATACACTCTTAAACACTCTCACACACTCTTATACACTCTCACACACTCATATACACTCTTATACACTCTCACACACTCTTATACACTCTCACACACTCATATACCCTCTTATACACTCTCACACACTCATATACACTCTTATACACTCTCACATACTCCCACAAACTCCTATATACTCTGACACATTCTTATACACTCTTAAACACTCTCACACACTCTTATACACTCTTATACACTCTCACATACTCCCACAAACTCCTATATACTCTGACACATTCTTATACACTCTTATACACTCTCACAAACTCCTATATACTCTGACACATTCTTATACACTCTTAAACACTCTCACACACTCTTATACACTCTCACACACTCATATACACTCTTATACACTCTCACACACTCATATACACTCTTATACACTCTCACATACTCCCACAAACTCCTATATACTCTGACACATTCTTATACACTCTTAAACCCTCCCACACACTCTTACACACTCTTAAACACTCTCCCACACACTCTTAAACACTCTAACACACTCTTACACATTCTCGGACACACACTTTTACACTCTTTTTCACACTCAAACAGTCTTAAACACACTCACACACTCTTATACACTCTCACACACTCTTATACACTCTCACACACTCATATATACTCTTATACACTCTCACCCACTCATATACACTCTTATACACTCTCACACACTCATATACACTCTTATACACTCTCACATACTCCCACAAACTCCTATATACTCTGACACATTCTTATACACTCTTATACACTCTCACACACTGTTATACACTCTCACACACTCATATATGCTCTTATACACTCTCACACACTCATATACACTCTTATACACTCTCACATACTCCCACAAACTCCTATATACTCTGACACATTCTTATACACTCTTATACACTCTCACACACTCTTATACACTCTCACACACTCATATATACTCTTATACACTCTCACACACTCATATACACTCTTATACACTCTCACATACTCCCACAAACTCCTATATACTCTGACACATTCTTATACACTCTTATACACTCTCACACACTCTTATACACTCTCACACACTCATATACACTCTTATACACTCTCACATACTCCCACAAACTCCTATATACTCTGACACATTCTTATACACTCTTAAACCCTCCCACACACTCTTACACACTCTTAAACACTCTCCCACACACTCTTAAACACTCTAACACACTCTTACACACTCTTGGACACTCTCACACACTTTTACATTCTTTTTCACACTCATAAACAGTCTTAAACACACTCACACTCTTTTGTTCTTCTTCAGGTTCAAGCACCCTGTGTGAGAGGGAGCTTTTGGTCTTGTCCTGCTTCTTATCCAAAACTCGTAAATCTTAGTACAAACATCAGTACTGGTGCTCTTCAGGTTCTGGTTCTGATCCACAAGCTCCTCAGTTCCTGACTTCATTTCCCATTTACCGGCAGCAACATGCACCGAGTTTCTTTTGAGTTTCCTTCACGTCCCCTAACTCACACAACAGGACTTCTTTAACAAGATGTAAAAGAACTGATGATATCTCGAAACAGTGTTGCCATGGTGAGGTGATAAATAAATGGGCAAAATGTCACTGTACATCATCACTAAATATGCTCACACAGACCCTGGTGGATGAACCTGACAGTTCATCTGTGGTGCTTGGGCCCACCAATCGCTGCTCGCTAATAAAAATAAATAAATTAATAAATATTATTATCAGCAACAACAACAATTTATATTTAATATCATTTTAATATCATTTATTATAATAATGACTTTATAATTTATTATTCAAATTGACTCGAAAATTCGAATCGAATACCAAAAATTCGAACATGGGTGGTCGAGGACCGAGGTACCACTGTATACATAAACTATTTTATTTTTATTTTTATTTAAAATTATTTTTATACCAAACTGAAATGAAAATAAATGAAAATACAGCAATTCTTGTTTTTTTTTCTTTGATTTTATTTATTAGTTTATTTAATTAATTTTACTTAATTAATATTATTTTAGATAAGCTGTAGATAATTAAAGGTGTGGACTTTGAGCTGGTTTGGAGTTTTGTGTGTGTTAAACATGTCTGTCACACTTTCCTCTGGAGGTGTAATTACACTGTTACCCAGACAGCCAAGGTTTAATGTCTAGAAGTGTGTGTGTGTGTTTCGAATATCATGTGTGTATTAAATGGGTTAAAATAGTCTCAGGCATTAATGTAGCACAGACACACACACACACACACTAACATATATATATAAAGCAGTCTGTGCTATTCCAGATAGCGTCTCTCTCTCTCTCTCTCTCTCTCTCTCTCTCTCTCTCTGTTTCTCTTTTTCTTTGTCTCTCTCTTTGTCTCCCTCTCTCTTTCTCTCTCTCTGTCTCACTCTCTCACTCTCTGCAGAGTTAACGTTGTCATCCTCAGTAAAGCCCAGAGATCATTAGGGCTGCTTTCGTTTTTTTTCCTGCCACCCGTCACCTCTCCCTCCTGCTGCTCTTCAGCTCTCCTTCATCCTCTCTCATCCTCCTCGTCCTCCTCTCTGTCGAGTTTTTCAGCTCATCTCTGCTTTGATGATGTTTTTTCCATCGTTCCTCTCTACTCCTTTCCTCTCCTCTTCACACCTTTCCTCTCCTTTCTATTCTTCTCTTCTCTTCTCTTCTCCAGCCAGAGATCTGACAACGGCTGTCCTCAGCGGTCTAGTCTCCTTTTTCCTCCTGTGACATGTACTAGAACTGTCTTTTTCTCAGCATCTCTCTCTCTCTGCCTCTGTCTCTCACTACTTCTCTCTCTTGCTCTCTCTATCTATCTGTTTTTGTGTTTGTCTTTCTGTCTCTAGATTTCTCTTTCTCTCTCTCTCTCTGTCTGTCTGCCTCTCTCTCTCTCTTTTAAATTCAAGTTCTAAGCTAGCTTTACTGGCACAATTTTGGGAACAAGACAAATGTACATGCACTAAAAAACAGTCTCTCTCTCTCTCTTTCTTTCTCTATCACTCTGATTCTCTCTCTCAGTCTCTTGTTCTGTACAACTGCTCCTTCTCTGTTTTTATGTCTGTCTTACTGTACCCCTATCTGTAGATCTCTCTCTCTCTCTGTCTCTCTCTCTCTCAGCACTGTGCTATCAGTGAGGAATAACCCCCATTGTGTCGTCTTGTTAGGGGAAAATAATCATCATCCCTATGAAGTTTTATGTTTCATTTATTAAAGCTCTCGCTCCTCAAACAGCATGGCTTCATCTCTGAGTCAGATGCCGAGTCAGACGCCGAGTCAGACGTCGAGTCAGATCCATTTTATAGGCTTCTGCTTTTGTATCTCAGCCAATTAGCTGGTGTTGTCAGTTAGCGTTAGCAGGTATGACAGGAAGCAGGAAGTTCAGTACAGTGAAAAATAAGAAATAAAAAAATAAAATATAAAAGTCATCCTCGAGGCAGACTGCTCAGAGCAAACACAGTGGACAGGAAGGTATAAATAAAGTATATGACAGGATGAGATGCAGAGTGAAGAATGTGTAAAGTCTGATCAGTGTGGAGTCTGATCAGTGTGGAGTCTGATCAGTGTAGAAAGTGTAGAGTCTGATCAGTGTAGAATGTGTAGAGTCTGATCAGTGTAGAATGTGTAGAGTCTGATCAGTGTAGAGTCTGATCAGTGTGGAGTCTGATCAGTGTAGAAAGTGTAGAGTCTGATCAGTGTAGAATGTGTAGAGTCTGATCAGTGTAGAATGTGTAGAGTCTGATCAGTGTAGAGTCTGATCAGTGTGGAGTCTGATCAGTGTAGAAAGTGTAGAGTCTGATCAGTGTAGAATGTGTAGAGTCTGATCAGTGTAGAATGTGTAGAGTCTGATCAGTGTAGAGTCTGATCAGTGTGGAGTCTGATCAGTGTAGAAAGTGTAGAGTCTGATCAGTGTAGAATGTGTAGAGTCTGATCAGTGTAGAGTCTGATCAGTGTAGAGTCTGATCAGTGTAGAATGTGTAGAGTCTGATCAGTGTAGAGTCTGATCAGTGTAGAGTCTGATCAGTGTAGAGTCTGATCAGTGTAGAATGTGTAGAGTCTGATCAGTGTAGAGTCTGATCAGTGTGGAGTCTGATCAGTGTAGAATGTGTAGAGTCTGATCAGTGTAGAGT